>NC_083622.1:1248530-1333530 GCF_963584025.1 Labrus mixtus | reverse complement strand
TTATTGTTCAGTACTTCGAGCAGTTACATTCAGATAGTTTTTTCAAGGATTTTTGTAATAAATGTTCATTTTGAAATGAGTCTATAGTTGATGCAGTACGATGGATAAAGGCCGGGTTTTTTCTTTAAAAGTGCCTCAACACAGGCAGTTTTCAAGTATTGTGGGACATGAGGACAGGGCCAAGGGGCTTTCACATCCATAAATGACAGGAAGTACTCAGAGGGCGGTGCATGAACAGGGCAGAGCGCCTCAGCTGTGCAGTTCAGATCATTCAAAGAAAACGGTATAAAACTAACCTTCCCACTTTCACGGTCAGTAAAATAATTTGTTGATTGTATCTCACTGAATGAATCATTAAAAACGTTTTTTTTTAAATAAACTTTGTTCTATGCATAGTTTTAGTCTTAACAGGTGGACGTACAAAGAAGTTTGATCATCATTCATCAGAGTCTCTGAGTCTGAAGAATCAGGAATAGTTCTGCAGGAAAACTGGATTTCTTCATCAATAATACTATTTGGTTTTGTTTACATCGTTGCTCAAACACACTTTGGTCAACAAAGTTAATTTCAGCTTCTTCTTCTTCTGTGTCCTTTACAGCATTCAGTGACTCTTGTGTGAAAGCTTCTGTTATCCTGAGGTCTCCATGGATTAGTGTAGCCCATATTGCCTCACAACATCGCCCTGGTTGAAACTGAAAAAACAACAACATCTCAACATCTTTAGGTCAGAAAGACTCAGCCTCTCTAGGATGCTCTTTTTTTAATAAAGTTACAAACCTGCTGTCAGTGAACCTCATTAAATGTGAGATCTATCACACGTTGTTTTGTTTTAGTATTTCACATCGTTATTTGTCTATTGTTGTGACTTAGATGAAGATCAGAACACATTTTATGACCAATTTATGCAGAAAACTAAGAAATTCCAAAGGGTTCACATACTTTTTCTTGCAACTGTAGGGAAGATGGTCGTAACAGTTTTTTCTTCAGCTTCTAAAACTACCATTTCTTTTTTAGCTACAGTTCTGGAACTTTTAAGCAGAGTACCCACATTTATCTACTACAAATAGCAACAATTTAAATCTCCTCAACTATATCACAAATGGTCCTTTGTTACAACCTACCCCACCCCACAACCAGGGCACTTTGTAACAGGTAGACAAAATACACAAAAACTAAGGGTACGCCATGTGATATGCCAGAACAACAGATTTATTTGAATGAATGGCTGCAACAATAAAGTACAGTGCATATTTGTGTGCGTATGTACGTGCACATGCACATGGGTTTATGCTAAAAACAGAGGCAGAGAGTGATGAGGAAAGGTTAAGACAGCTCAACTGTCACTGTTTTTGAACCTACAGCTTACAAAAAGGATTTTATTGAAAAATATTCATATTCAAAATTCCTCAAAATTATTTAAAAGTATTATTTTCCAATCCAAGAATTGTAGTAGGCTATAAACAACGTGAGATCACACTTGTGTAAAATGTTTTTGATGACACTACACCCTCTCCTGGGTGAAGTCATTGAATATTTCTGTATCATATTTTTTCAGTGTTGTAATTTGCAGACGGTCCCTGCACCGAGCACCAGGTAGCTCTGCTTAGAGGTCAATGCAAGTTCCCCAGCGCGGAGGACGGCTCGTTTTGAGGAAAACCCGGTTGTAGCTCGCAGTCTACCTTCCTGTGAAGAGGTCGGTTTTGTAAAAGCAATGTTCCGCTGATGAGTTATTGATCCGGGAAATCCGAATCTGTGAATATATTTCTAACTTTACTGAAGTAACTGACGGTCGTTTCCTGTTTAAAAGACTTAGTTACTTTCACTTCTGTATCTCTCTCTGCAGACATCTGGCGCCGAAAAGGTAATGTAAAAAAAAAGCAACTAAAATCTCTTCTTTCAGTTAGTTCATTATTAATCTCTCAGTTTGTTATTAAGAAATGAGTAAATATAAACGTCAATATTAAGACAAAGTCTGCGCAGACAGGATGTAAAGTAGCCTTTAGCCGAACACACAGGAAGGCCCATAAAAGGTGTTTTCAACCGGGAGAGAGAGGAGAGAGACAGAGAGAGGGAGAGAGAGGAGAGAGAGAGGAGAGAGAGAGAGAGAGACAGAGAGAGAGAGAGAGAGGAGAGAGAGAGGGGAGAGAGAGGGAGAGAGACAGAGAGAGAGAAAGAGGGAGAGAGAGGAGAGAGAGAGGGGAGAGAGACAGAGAGAGGGAGAGAGACAGAGAGAGGGAGAGAGAGGGAGATAGAGAGAAGAGGGGGGAGGGAGACAGAGAGAGGGAGACAGAGAGAGAGGGAGAGAGAGAGGGGAGAGAGAGGAGAGAGAGAGGAGAGAGGGAGAGAGACAGAGAGAGGGAGAGAGGGAGGCTTCAACATGTTGAAAAACTCCAAGAGAAGATCAACATTATTAACGTCATTCGACCTTTATTAATGAAGATGGTCATCAACATTTGCTTTGTTCCCTTTAAAGTGTTACTGCGACATTATAATGTATAATTAGTGTCCATATGAGCTATAGGCCTTTGCTTCATTGTTGTGCGGTAGGCTACTAGATTATTAAACACAAAGGCCTACAAATTCAAGTTAGAATACAAATCTTCCTGTACAGAGACAAGAGTAAAGATTTAAAGCCCAACAAAAGCCTACCAAATTATAGCCTGCTCCATTTTTAAATTGTGATTAGGAGAACTAAGCTAGTGTTATAAAAAAAGAAGAAGGTTAAATGGAAACGAGTGAACGAAAAAAAAGTAGACAGCATGAAGACCACCCAAAGATCAGGCACATATTGTTTAGACAAACTTAATGTTAAGGGTATACATTTCTTATAAATAAAACAATCCTACTTTTTCTATCTGGATGTTTTTGTGATATGCTTGTTCATCAAAAAGTATTGTATTATGTTGTAAATAAACTCTATATTTGTTATTTTAAATTGAAATTTCCTTTGTCAGTATGATTTGTCCAATGTGGGACAGTTTTTTTGTATTCAAATACGCCTGTTATGATTGTATGTGTTTCCTGTTTAGTGGAGCTATTCGTTGACTTATTGGTGGTTTTTTCCATGCTGAATGACATATTTTTAAGAAACCTTAGTACATCTCTGGTAAAGATACGATTAAATTGGTTATGTTGCATATTTCTGTGGAAAAACACAGTTTTGAAGAGTTCTTGATCAATTAATCAACTAGTCAACAAAATAGTATTGGTGTTAGTTGGCTAAGCATTTCTTTTTTTCAGGATGAACGTGATGCTTTAGTGATGTATTTGTTATGATTTTCTTGTGCTGTCCTGTCACTTATGTTTTTATGTTTCTGGTTCAAAGCAAGTTCCCCTCAATAAAGGTTTCATTCATTCATTCATATTGCCCTGATGGCCTTATTGTTGGGATTCAGACATTCTTTCTTTTTTTTGTAAATCTGTCGTTTCTTCAGGACTGGGCAGAGAAGATTCTCCTTCACTAACCTGTGTGTCCATAAAGAGTGACATCATGGCATGTCATGAATTAACAGTGTAAGTTAACACAAGTCTGAAATGATCTCTTTATTTTACAATGTGACATTTATTTAAGATATGAAGAGCATCTTGTAACCTTTAAGAGGGATGTGTCAAAGGAGCAGCCTCTTCCTTCAGTACCAAATATTCTAAAATGATCTCTATATTTTACAATGTGACATTTTATTTCAGGTGTGAAGATCAAGGTCGATGTTCTCCTGCATCGAGCTGTGACTCCATGAAGAGTGACAGGTCCATGGGTGATCCTCCTTCTTTTGATGAGAAGATTCCTCCAATGTAAGTCAGCAAAGGTTTTTTATTTTTAGGGGTGTAAAACAATTAATTTTTATCACAATTATTCATTAAGTTTCAATAGTTAATCGTGTTTAATCACATTTTTTAAATTCCATTATTTAGCTTTTTTACAAGTTAGTTTGATCGTTTTTTTTCCTTTATTGGAGAGGACAGCTTAAGAGAGACAGGAAGTGTAGTGAAGTGAGAGTGAGGGATGACATGCAGCAAAAGGCTGAGGTCGGATTCTAACCAATCAGCAGCTGCAATGAGGACTGTAGCCTCCGTATAATGTGTCATAATCGCTAGGCTCATCACCCCCATTATTTTGCATTTAAAAAAAAATATTTAGGCTTTTATTTTGAAACTTGCTGTTTGAATTCAACCCTGCTTTTATTTTGAAATACAGTAAGGCCTTTCCTTTAGATGTAAGGTTAGGACAAGAAGTTAAGCACAGAAACAGGAAGTGGTAAGTGATCTACGAGCTGCAATTTAGCGACGAGCAGTTGAAGCTGATGAAGGAACAGCTGGTGCATTCTGGGAGTTGTTGTCTTTCATCGACATGAGCCAAAAAGACACTTTCTGCCTTTTCTCGGTCAAGAAGGCACCAACTTCATTTCTACTAAATATATGACCCAATTTCAATACAGATTCATGTTTCAGTATCCCGTAAGGACATTTTAACAGCAGATACTTTGATTCTTAAGTACATTGATAATCAGCTACTTTAAGTCATTTTCTTTAAGGTGACTTTAAATTTCAGCTGAGTAACTTTCAAGTGAAGTATCTTTACTTTAACTCAAGTCCTATTCAACACTGATCTTAAGTATAATGTGTTAACCTGCACATTCTAACAGTCCTGTCAACATAACTATCAGATCATGTTTTCTTGACAGAGCTCACAAGGAGGTCGTCAGAGGACGTAAAACAGACCCGGGCTCCATATCTGAGGTGTGTAATGTACAGTAACCCTTTATTGTGATAGTCCATCTGTTGACACACAGGTGTTCCCTTGAAGTAGGTGAACCTTTCTGACTACATGAACTAGACAGCAGCTGTCATTATTTATTTTATAATAAAATTATTATTATTAGGGGTTAATATCACCTTATGAAAATGTTGAGGCTCCTCCCCTTGTGTATAAAATCTGTTTTAGTCAAGAACTAGAGAGAAGAAGAACATACTCACTGATTATTTGGATGTTAGTAAGAGTTTTTAGATCACGCTCATTCTGTGTCAGTTTACATGAAATGTGAAGCTACGAGCTAAATAAAGAGCGTTAACATTAGCATGCTAACACAACAATGTGAAGCTACGAGCTAACTAAAGAGCGCTAACATTAGCATGCTAACACAACAATGTGAAGCTACGAGCTAACTAAAGAGCGCTAACATTAGCATGCTAACACAACAATGTGAAGCTACGAGCTAACTAAAGAGCGCTAACATTAGCATGCTAACACAACAATGTGAAGCTACGAGCTAACTAAAGAGCGCTAACATTAGCATGCTAACACAACAATGTGAAGCTACGAGCTAACTAAAGAGCGCTAACATTAGCATGCTAACACAACAATGCAGAGCTGTAAAGTCTCACGCATTGACCGTGAGGGCGCGGTCACATTGGCCATCTGTACCGTGCCGTACTCAAGCACGATTGGCCCCCCGCTGTGCCCGGCCCGCGGTCACACTGCACTAACCGTGCCTAAGCACGATTACCTGTTGTACATAACGTCTTAATACAACACATGCACGCTTTATGTTAGCGTGCTCAGGTTACAAACAGGCGGACTCGAGAGAGAGAGAGAGAGAGAGAGAGAGAGAGAGAGAGAGAGAGAGAGAGAGTGCGTATCCTGGACAGGGAAGACCGTTTGAGAGGGGTGTTAAAAAAGCCATCTTTGTTAAGGTGGAAAAACCTTCTCTTCACCAAGGTGGTGGTCTGAGACACCATCTTTCACCAACCTACAATGCTGTCTTGAATTCTCTCCCAAAACAACTGAAGCCCCATTCCCACTGTGGAACATGTGACTCCAACAACTGACAAGACCACTGGTGGCGGTCTAGGCGAAAACTAGTTTTAGCAACACGGCTAACGACTCTGATGTGAATCATCCTAGATCATTAGCATGCTAATGTTCTGCAGAGGCTAAATTTCTAGCTCTGTCCACCAGAAAGTTTAGAACTGAAGAAGCCTTCCAGAGGAGAGGTGAAACGTCTTCAAGATCTGATACCAGTCCAGTCGCCTTTGGATCAAGCGTTGAATTTACAATGAACTGGATGACTGAGAACCTACACTCACATTCTTCCTATAAGATATTTGATGTATTGTTAAAGCATAATGAGACCTGAGCTACTGTTAGAAACACTTAAAAATGATAACTTAACTATGTTAGATGTAGAGTCGGTTGTCTAAATATTGCTTCACACTGTGTGCAAGGTTCTATGAGTAACATTTTGGATAACGGATCCAACATTTTTTTAAATGAACTCAGTGTGTAAAGACGAGAAACATTTTCTTATTTAGAAAGCAGTCTGCATTACTTTCTTTTGAACCAAAATTATTATCACGTTTCTTTTCAGCCTCAACATCAGGTGAGATCTCTGATCCGCCCCTCACCTGACAGTGGGAGTGGTGCTGTGGGTACTAAACACTCGACAACGCCTAAGGCTCGGCGTCGGAGGTCCAAGAGTGATGACGGAAAGAAAATTAAAAGTAAGTGTTCTTACCTTCATACTTCAGATATTCTGACTAACGGTATCAGACCAGCTAACTGTATCAGCTAGCTAATTAAAGTGTTTTACATGGTTTCTGGCCGGCTGTTATCAAAAGCTGACTTAATATAACAATTATCGTGAGCTAGCTGGTTCCAAAGATCATTCATTGGATGGTTTAATAGTATGCTAGGCTACGCTGTTGGGTAGAACGTTAGCTAGCATGCTATTACTAACATAAAAAATCTACTCCTTAACAAATAGCTCCCATATCAATATTCACATTTGGTGCCGTTAGCTTTAGGGTGGTTAGCGGTCATTGGATTTATGGTAGCACATTTGACTCTTAACTCTGTTCCTACAAACTTTGACCCGTCTCCTCTAATCACATGAATATTTAAATCTGTCATATTGTGTTTTGCAGCTGGAAACATGGAAAATCTCAAGCCTGAGGAAAGCGACATGTATTATTGGAAGATGAAGGCTAAGATGCTGCAGGCTCGTGTGGAGAAACTGGAAAAGGAAAACAGATCGCTTAAGCAGCAACTTGAGGGCAAATCTGCAGCAAAGCCAGGGGTCAGATGCAGAAACAAATATCTTTTGTAATTACAAAGTGAGGAAGTTCTTAAGAAGTTCTGTGTAAGTGTAATTCCTGAGTTTTTTTCTTATGAACTTCTCAGATGCTGTAGGGCACACATAATAGGCCTATGCATATGCCTATATATATTTGGTGTGGAATCATTAACTAAAGGACTGAAATGTTATTTCAATACATTAGAATAATCTATATGATTTATTTAAGTTTTATTACAACATTCGTTAGTTTTTTGGGAAAGGGCAAATTAGATTCACATGAACTGTCAGATGTGCTAGCTTATTTTCAGGAGTACCAGAGACATGCACCAAGTGGCTAAAATTAACAATACAAGGAATAATATGTGATGTTTTGATCCAGCAGATGTCGCCCTTGAGTACCAGCATGAAACCAAAACAACTCGCGCTGCATTGTTGTGTTAGCATGCTAATGCTAGCGATCTTTATTATGCTCGTATCTTCACACTGCATGTAAATTTACCTGAAATGAGCGTGATCTAGAAACACAGTTAAGCAGTGAGTACAGTATGTTATTCTTCTTTTCTCTAGTCCCTCAATTAAACAACTTTTATACGTGAGGGGAGGAGTCAGCCGGCCGTCCTGGCGATGTAAACAAAGTGAAGATAGGACTCTGAAAACATCACAGACAGCGAATCTGGCCTCAGGACTTAAAGGTTGTTGCAGGGCAAAAACTTGTGAGAGTCGAATCACACCCACGGCCATAGACAAGGATCAGAAAGCCTACTAAGTTAAGAGACCTCAGAATACACACTCCGGACCAGCTGACCCCCGTAGCATCCTGTTGTTTAAATCTCAAGCGATGGGCACTTTACGACCCAGTGAGACGCTCTGCATCTCATCAGAAGGATCGTTAAAAACTGTCAAGCACAACACTTTTTCTCATATCAAGTGGTCCTATTTCCTGCAGCAAATAAATGTGTGTGATTTCTTGGTTAGATGCAACAAATGATGGTATTAAATGGGACTGAATCATCTGATTCCGGTTTTGATATGATGCTTAATGGATGAAACTTTCACTGTCGAACGCTACTGCCATCTAGTGGCTCGGATTTTCATTGTCACATTACACCTATAATAACATGTTTAGGTAGATTATGATTATATCATCATTTTATTGACTATAGATTAGGATGTGTTATTTAACTAGTCCTACATTTCATTTATCTATGACTTTGTTATTTTGTTGACTGTTTAATACATTGTTTGTCTTGATTTACAGATTGAAAGAGAATAATATTCTCATAATGCTTTTTAATTACTTCGTTATATTGAGTCTGGCAGAATGCCCATTTCATTTGGATATGGTGAAGTTATACGAGTACCCGTTTCTTTTGTTTGCTTTATTTAGTGAACTCGGTTGATTCACCTCGTACAATGAAATGTGGTCTAATCAGTCAGTTTCAGACCTCTAGTAAACCATTTTACTGTCATGTTTGTCTTCTTGTTATCATTCACTGAGATTATTGATCAAATTCACATCATTCATATACGTTATTGTTGTTCCTTCATTAAATTTGCACGTAAACACCAAGAGCTTTGTCTGTGTATTTTGTGGTTGAAAAACATCTTGAAGAGGTCACCAATTCCGGTATAAGATTCATTAATTACAACAACTAATGTATATTTCTTCCTTTACAGGAGGTGGTGTCCCATTATTCTGATCGAGGTTAAAAATATGAGATATTAATCTTTAACAAAATGAATACGCTACAAAGTGGAGCAGAGTTTTAAATGACGGCTTTCAAGAACCTTAATTCAAATGAAGGCTTCAATGTTGTTTTTTCAGTTTCAACCAGGACGATGTTGTGAGGCGATATGGGCTACACTAATCCATGGAGACCTCAGGATAACAGAAGCTTTCAAGAAAGCACAAGAGTCACTGAATGCTGTAAAGGACACAGAAGAAGAAGAAGCCGAAATTTACTTTGTTGACAATAGAAATGGTCCCAAATTGGTTATCCAGTTTTCCTGCAGAACTATTCCTGATTCTTCAGACTCAGAGACTCTGATGAATGATGATCAAACTTCTTTGTACATCCACCTGACTAAAACTATGCATAGAACAAAGTTAGCACCATGGGGCCTGTTTCAGAAAGAAGGTTCAACAAAGGATACATGTTCTCCATAGTTAGGCCGATATTTACAGTCAGACATGATTGACAAAAGGTTTAAAACCCGCCTCGGATTCGGCTCTATTGGTGCATTCCATCTCGGATCTCGGAGCTCTGGAGTGCGAGTTGACTGCGTTCCAGTTGCAAGTCGGACAAGCAACATGGACGCCTCCAGGAGTGTCTTTGCTTTGTTAGCTAATACCAGACGATAACAACACACTTAGAGTCAACTGAGAGTGCAGCGTCAAAGACAGCTGATGCAGAGGTTTTTTTTTTGCGAGAACGTTGAATTGCAGATGGTGCAAAAAAAACAACAACGTGGACACTGAGGAAGAAAATACAAGCCAGTTTGTGAAGTTACAAGTTTGTGAATTTATTAATTTCATACATGTTTATACTCAAATGGTGGTTTGGATTTTTTGGTTTCTCTTTAAATGTAAAAGTTATAATAATAATCCCCTTCAGTACACTGCAGGAGGTTTGTCATTGAAACAGCCTCAGGTTACTACAGTCACAGAAAGCTGGTTATGTCTTAAATTTACTTACCCTACATGTGTTTAATATATAATGAAAGTTTCTTTAAAATGGAATGTGATGTTGACAGGTTAACCTCTGACAATACAACAATGATGAAAGCGAAAAAAATACACATAGAAAAAATGACATGGTGTTAGAATGAGTGGTTTTTAAAGGCCGGTGTTCCCTTTGTTCAGTCTGATCCTCTTCATAGACTCATGGTGACCTGCATGAACTAGAAGAGAGAGGCATATGAACATGTTATCATAAGTCTGTTATGTAATCTGTCGTCTTATTCACAATTGATCAAGATGAGAAACAAACCAGAACATTTTTTAATCGTTTAAAGATTGGTTTATAGTTGTTTTTGTCCATATTTTCTGGCTGAGTTGAGTTTGTAACTTCAAAATTCCTAGAAGGCTAACCCTTTTGACTTTGTCTCTGGGCCCGGCCTACACAGTACAATTGTTTAAAACTTGCGACAGAATGTCAGACTCACTTTGAACGACTGAATCGTTTCACAACTGTCCATAGAAAAACTCCAACAGATGGATATTTGTGTGTTTCAGTGCGCTGTTCAAATACAAACACTCACCCTCTCTCTCTCTCTCTCTCTCTCTCTCTCACACACACACTGAGCCTCACCATTAAGTCTACTAGCTGCAGGTCTGCAGATATTTCCTGCCAACGTTTCTTTCCTGATAGGAGGGGGACATCAGATTAAACAGGAATGGGTGCTGTTGCCATGGTGATTTCAGACGTTATCTGTCACGTTTTGTGCAGACACAATCAGGAAACAAAAAGTCCTGAAGTTTGAGAATCGGCTCTCACCGTGTGAGTGTGTGCAGCTGTACCACCAAAATATCAAAACAAGCCAGACAATCATCCGACCGCTCTGGAGCAGCCAATCGGGATAACCGTGATTGGCTAACGACGTGCGATCGAGCCGTAATCTGGCTCGTTTGACTCAAACGTCAGCTTTAAAATCGGGCTGAAATCGTGCAGTGTACGTCTAACTTTATGTGAGATAAACAGCTCCCGTCGCTAAACTAAATTGCTCACATAAATCTAGAGAAGTATGTCCGTACCCTTTAATGGAACTCATGTGGATGTTAAAGTTTAGACTCACATCATCATACTGAAACATGGCTTGTCCACTGTGGCTCGTGTCTCTCCTCCGGAACTGATCTGTGAGACACAAATGTTAGAGAAACGTCAATGCTTTATTCTGACCATTATTACGTTGCTATGACAACCCTTTGCTTTGAACACAACCCAGCCCCACATCTTAACCAGGAGGCCGTTTTTGAACAGTTTGACTTCGGAAAGACTCTGATTGGCTGAAGTGCACTTCCACTGGTTCTCCACAAGGGGGTGTGCTGCCCCCCTTATTGTTCACTCTTTACACACAAATAGCTGTTTGTGTTCACATACACAGCTCGTCCTGGGAATATCAGGAGTTTTTTTTAGGAGATTTCTGCTAGTGTGAAAGCACTATTTGTGTGTGTGTGTGTGTGTGTGTGTGTGTATTTCTCTGGTTTTCCTCTGGTCTTGACGGGCTGTGATACATTTTGCAGCTATACATTATAATTAGTTTTTTCTCCCAGTAGATATGGGAGTTTGTGTGTTTCAAATTCAGGATGTACGTGTGTAATTTGAGTGAAGTATTCCTCTCTCACAGTCTGGTGTTTGAGGCATGATGTGATGAAGTGGAGCTGCGTCTCTACCTGTCACTCTGAGAGCAGAGTGTGTCCTCCTCTTGGAACCAGCTTGTTTTCTATATATTATTATTATTATATGACCCTTTAAAAGCTAACTGTCTCAGCGTTCATGTTTGTCTGCAGCTCACTCACCTGTCAGGGCTCTGACTCTTATGCAACAGGTGATGAAGTCGTCGAAGCCGATTCGACCGTTGGTGCTGTTGCGCTTCATGATGATGTTCATGGCCTGAGGGCTCAGATTAAAACCTGCACCAGAACACAGACAGTTTTATTTTTAAAAAAGGATTAACATCTTACACTGACAGCTGTTACAGAACCGGTTTGTTTAAAATGACTTCCAGACAGCACAAGAGTCAAATTCACTCAAGAAGACGTTTCTCTACGTTCTGACTGAAAAAACGAGACTGTATTAAAGAAAAGCCGAAGGGTTGATTGGTTGGTTTACCCATGGCGGTGAGGGCATGCTGCAGCTCAGGACCCTCCACCGTCCCACTGCGGTCACGGTCGTAGGACATGAAGGTCGCCTTCCAGCCGTTCAGAACGTTGGACAGTTCCTTGAACTCATGAAAGCCCATGGTGCCCGACATGTCCCGCTGATACAACACACTCAAGTCAAGGAGCCAACGAGAGACAATAAAGCATCTCTACAGACGAGGAAAACTCTCATTTAGCTGAACATAAGGAAGGAATGGAAATCTCCTACAAGATGGAAACTTATCAAAAGAAGAAGGACGCTCTGAGGATAAATGAAAGATCAGACACCAAATCTTTACGATGTTCACTAAACATTAAACTTTACAGGAAACTGAGCAGGAAGATGCAGGATGCAGAATTTAAGACAGTGTGCAGTATGAACAGGCATCACTTAAGTCCAGTCAGCATACCCAGACATAAAAGAGGCATCAAGTCAACAATGTGTAAGGGTCAGCTGTAGCAGGAATGCTTCAAGGATGTGGAAGATCATCTTGATGTTAAAAACCAAAAGCCACAGAACATGAGGATGTGTTGTCCAGTTGCTGTACAAGCGCGTCTGCCACACCTGTTCAGTCTTCCTGCATCATTTGAAGATATTTTGTTAAGCTGGTCAAGTCTTACAGTAAAGAGATTTTACAAGTAAGCCACGGGGTGAAATATGGTTGCCATAGTCCGGGGTTAGTGTCAGAACATGAATCCTTTCCAGAACTGTTTCTCCAATATAAACGCCTGAAAAAGAACCGCAATAAACTAAAACGTTCTTTGAGATTCAAAAATAATAATAATAATAATAATAATAATAATGATTTTCAGTAAATTGCAGCAGGTAATATTAAATATTGTACTGTATTTTACGGGTTTGTTCCATCAGAAAGTTCATCTAATGTCGGATATTAAACTTTGACGCCAGTAAAGGCTTCTTTGAACTTCAGCCAGTCTGAGCGGATTTCGGATATTTTGAATCTGCAAGAAGAAGAAAAAGTGAAAGGATCCTAAAAGTGGACTACAGGTCTGAAACCACAGAGAAGTTTCAGGTACGTTGTTGTTCAACATGTGAACTCAACCTTGTGTTAGAAAAACATTTCCTGTGGTCTCCTGTGTGGTTGGAATGTTTTTAAATTTGGACACAGAGCGCTGTTGTTTTGCATCGTGCATGCTGTGAGTCGGTCTGTTAAAAACCGCTATGTATCGATGTTTTCACAAAACTGTTACGCAGTACGTGTGAACTCAAACTCACCAAATGTTACCTTTTCAACCGCTTAGTAAATTTTCTGCACAAGGTCGCAACCACATGAGCCGACGTGTGAAAGCAGCAGGAAATCTCATCAAGGGCGAGTGGAAGGTGGAGTGATTTTAATATCCTGCGTCTGGCTAAAGACTATAGACAGTATGCATGTGACTGCTAGTGGTCACCGTGCACGTAATGAAACAAGTTTTCTGCTCTTCAGTATGTTCTTCTCCCCTCTTTTGATGACATTTTGAATATTTCAAACTTGTAGCGCTGGCATAAAAGGTAAAAGTTGTGATTAAAGCATCAGACTCTGTCGCTTCGGCCACTTTTTTTCTACATGAAAAAGTCTTCCTAAACGCTCCGCTTTAACACAATCTGTTTTTTCTTTTAAAGCCATTAAAGAATGGAAGAGTTTTCCAACTGGTCTTAAACTTTGCACAAACTTCTGCACATTCACCCGGGAAGTCAAAAAATGGATTTTAAGTAACCAGTCTTGTCTCGACAACCTTTTAGATCTCTCAGGGAAACTTGTACATAATGTTTTAATATCTGTAAATATGTGTGATATTGGTGTCACAGTCATGCTCACTCAATGCACACCGGACAGATCCCTGAGATCATCAAATAAAGTCTCCTCACTGTACCAAGAATTCACTCTAAATCAGCCTATGGTTCCTTCAGTCACTATACGGCCCCATTCTCTGGAATTCTGCACCACATGATCTTAGGTCTGCTCCAACACTTTGTTCTTTTAAAAGCATGTTAAAAACTTTAGTTAGGTTTGAATTATTTTAGAATATTAATGTTGTCTTTTATCTTTTTCTTAAACCTTTGTTTTATATGAAATACCTTCTTATGTCTAACGCTCTTACATCATGTTATTGTCGTGTATCATCTTTGCCTGTTATTTTTTCTGTTTTAAAGCACATTGAGTCGACTACGCCCGTCGTATGAAAATGTGCTACACAAATGAACTTGACTTGACAGTCGGTGAGTTCACATTGCCTTAGGGGAAGGCAGCGTACTTCCTGCTCCCCTTTACGCCTCTGTAGCCGACCAACTCAGGGAGATTACATTTTCTAGAAGTATGTGAAAACGGCTTTAGGCTGATAGGTGAAGGATACATCCAACATGCTGATCATCAGTCTGCAGGTCTCCAGGCTGAAGGCTAGGGAAGAAAAACACAGACTGTTAGCGCACAAGATAAGACTCTCAGTCCAACCCTAAATGGACTCTTGTGGTTTTGTTGACAGACACTCACTTGTTGTCTACGTCTTGCTCAGTTTGATAACACTAATGCATGGCGTGCAACTTTACAGAATGGCATCTCAGACTTGTGCTTGTGCATGCGGGTGGATATTTAATAAAAACAGTGTGAGGATCTTACGTTTGTATGATCCAGCGATGCCAGACTGCGTGAGGCACTGCTGAAGCTCGTCTGCAGAGATCTGTCCATCCTGTTAGAGTTAAAGGGGAGGGAGGGAATAGATTACTCCACAGAAGAGTGAGATTACAACTTCACAAAAGGAAGAGGAACAGGCTCATATTGTCGTTGTGCAGGAGTGGGTGGTTACCTGTCCAGCTACTGCTGTAAAATATCCGTAGAGAGGATCCTGCTACAGAGGGAGACAAGAGAAAAAAAGATTACCTTTTCAAGTCTCGCCACTAAAAATCTGAAATTTTATCAGCAACTATTGAACAGCATCAAGATTTATTCTGGTATGTTTCAATCTGCCAAAGTGAACCAGGGGCTGGTGCTAGTGCTAATGCAGAGCTGGTTCAACTTGCAATGTGTATCTGCAACGGAGCTCTATGTGGGTCTGCAATCGAGCTCAGTCTGTTGTTTGTTCACCACTTGAGTCGTTTACTTTATCTCCAATAACTAATCACTCAAAGTTAATCAACACCTGCTGCCTGCAGTCTTTACAAAGTCCATCAGAGCTGAGTCGGTGCCTTCACAGACCACTAAGAAAGACATGAAATGATTGATCTTATGGGATCTATCATCTGTGTGTGTGTGTGTGTGTGTGTGTGTGTGTGTGTGTGTGTGTGTGTGTGTGTGTGTGTGTGTGTGTGTGTGTGTGTGTGTGTGTGTGTGTGTGTGTGTGTGTGTGTGTGTATTTGCTCCGTGGACCTTGACAGAAAAGATCCCCACCCTTCCTCACACACGACGTGTTGTAATTGTGTCTTCATTTTGTTTGTATGTCCTGTGACGTGATGCCGTCTTCCTCTTCTTTGATTCTTACACTTCTACTGTATTGCTTTCTAGCTTCAGCTGCCGTTTGAGACGAGTCCGTTGTGTCGTTCTTGTTCCTTTTATTTGCATTTATTTGTAATTTTGGAGACCTGTTAGACCAACACACACATTCAGGGCAGCTGTGGCTCAGCGGGCGGAGTCGGTCGTCCTTCAACCTGAACGTGATGTCACGTGTGAAGCACCCCAAGCTGCTTCGTCGGCGGTGTATAAACGTGCCGGATTAGTTAAACATACTGATGGTCGATTTACACAGCGGCGTCTACCATCAGTGTGTGAATCTAATCAGAAGACTAGAAAAGATCTAAACAAGCTCAAGTCCGTTCACTAAAAGGAGCCACTAACGACTGTCAGACTCAAAGGACTCTATGTTGCCTCTCACCTGCATCATTCAGCCCATTACCTTATATCGTTCCTCCTCTTTTAACGTGCAGACAGTCACAAACCAGGTCAAACTTTGACGCTTTACCAACACGGCTGCTGAAATAATCGTCCTCTCCACACCCAGCCTCTCACTGAACAGAAAGGTCATCACTCACATTCCAACAACAATAGAACAGGACGCCACACACACACACTGAATCCTCAGAACGAGAGGAACAGAGCCCTGGGGATTGACCATGACGGCCCCTGACTGTGTTTCTGTGTGATGTTGTTTTACTCTGAGCGGTCAATCGATGTTGTAGCTGTCAAACCTGAACAGCGCTGAGGAAGCTGTTTCTCTGTTCGGCCTGACTGATGACGTTTATTCTGATTCTGTCCTGAGCTCATGCTTTTGATTGGTAAACATCTGTTTTAAAAGGTGCTAAATAAATAAAGTTATTATTATTTTACCTTTTATCAGAGAGGTATAATGATACTAGCAAAGCAGAGGGAAACTTTTGCGCTGCAGCCGCTCCACAAATGGAGGTCGGTGTTCTCAGAGAAGGACTTTAGACTTTATAAAAATATTATTTAGTGGAGTGATTCTTGTGCTCCAGTATTTTCTTTGGATCCTGTTTGAATGAAGTCCACTGAATTGTATTTTTTGAAGGTATAATAGGGCATTTATTTTAATTCTTTTAACTATATAACTCTGCACTGTAACTTTGACTTTTTTATTTATTTGTATTTTTATACAACTATTTTTATATTTTAGCTTCTGTTCTGTTTGATTTTTCTATTTATTTTTTATTTAAAAGGTCCAGTTTCGTGTACTTTTCTCCCCTTCGTCTTGATGCTTTCGATGTCTTGTGTGAAGCCCGTTGAATTGACTTGTCGCTGAAATGTACTTTATGAATAAATAATTAATTAATTAATATAATTAGAGAAGCAACGATTAGGAAAATCAGGGCAGATACCGATGTTTTTTTCATGACTTCTTTTGGTGTAAGACTCCCACGATGCTAACATTTTCTCTTCTATTTGACGATGAAAACAAGTCAGAGTTTAATCAACAGGTGATTCCATCTGCCCAATAAAAAACCTCTTCTCTGATTCACTGTAGTGAGGTGGACTAGATGCTGAAATTAATTTGACACAACTTATAAACATCAGCTACTGACATCGCTTCAGGCCACTGATTTTCCGATGTGTTGATGTCTGTCTACAGGGCGGATATCTGCAGATACCGATGTTGAACCGATGCATCGCTGCATCCCTCGTTGTTATTATTATTACACCTTTATTATCTCACTTTTACACTCCTGTGTAAAGCACTTTGAACCGCATTTGCATTTGTTCAAAAGGTGCTATTTAAGAATTCATTAATTGGTTGATTTGAAAAAAAGGTGTTGTGCTGAAAAATGCATCCCTGCCAAAAATTGCATGCACCTTTAAAGAACAGTGTTAAAACGGTATAACTCTTATTTCAGTTATGGATAATCCTGATCACCCTCTGCACACCGTACTGGACAAACAGTGGAGCAGCTTCTCCAACAGACTGATACAACTCCGCTGTCACAAGGACAGATACAAGAAATCTTTCTTACTGAAGGCCATAACTCTGTACAACAGCTCAGAGAACTGTCATCATGATAATATCTGTCTCTCCATACTGTAATCTGTTCTGCACATGTTACATTTACAAATTATCCCTGCACTCATGTTCACTTCATTTGTCTGTCTACTCGCCGTTATATTGAATATTTTCTGCTGATAATATGACTACACTCCTGCACTTTAACTCATGTCAATACTGTCCATTTACAACTCTGTTTTTGTACATTTACATTTAATCTTCATATTTAAGACGAGTAATGTTTAGTTAAATCCTGGTTGTATATATTCTCATTCTTAGTTTTGATATTTTCAGTACTTATTTACTTTGTATTTAATATTATATTGTGTTTAAATTTGCTAATATTGTGTTTTTTGCTCATATTGTAAGTAATTCTGTTCTTCAGGGGGCAGATCTGTGATGAATAAGTATCAGAAGTCGTGTGTATATATGACAGTAACAGTGTGTGGTCTTAAGTGTCCTTTGAGCAACTTGGATGCAAAACTAACACCGGACGTCTTCTTCTTCCACTGACCATATTAGGAGTTGTGTAATTAATTGTGTATGGAAACAATTAGAGAACAATGTGCAAACGATGAGCCATGAGATAAATATTTCCCTGAAACAATCCACATTGTACACAAACATTTAACTGATTAATCACAGGTGGAGACAGACTGCTGCACTGTTGGATATTTAACACCTTCATTAATTCTGTTCCGGTAACTTCCGGGCTGCTTGGACAGGATAAACCCCCCGACTGTCCCGGGACAGGGAGGTACTTCGTAAACATATTCACTGTTAGGATGATATTTAATCACATTATGAAGATTTCTTACCCCTCCGGCGGGAGCACCGTATCCTGGATATGCCATGTTTCAGTCTTTTAAAGGATTAATCAACAAAACGGAAGAATTCAAGTCGTCGTTGTGGCTCCTGAAATCCAGAGGGTGTGTCCGCGGATTTAGAAAAACGCAGAGAGACGATGTAAAGTGAGATTATAAAGTTATATAAACGAGTCTGGAGGAAAAGAGGCGAGTCTAGATGTGAGTGTAACCCGAGCTGAAACGAGGAGGAACAGGCAAGAAGATGTGAAACCTTTGGACGGTTGTTAAATGTCCTGTTTCCTCACCGCGAGCTACGCTGCTGGATTCTGATTGGCCGTTAGGGACCATGTGACATCTACTCGGCCAATAGGCTATCAGAGCCTCCTACAATGCTTCTTCTAGTGAAAGAAGAAAACAATGTAATAAAAAGCACCCCGACATTCAATTAACATCTATAATGACATGTTTTTATAGATTATTATTTATTTGTACAATTTGTACATTTCTTTCACTTTTCTTGAATTCATTTTTCGGTAGATTCCATAGATTTTGATTTTGATTTTGAGAGTAATGTTTAGTTAAATCCTGGTTGTATATATTCTCATTCTTAGTTTTGACATTTTTAGTGCTTATTTACTTTGTATTTAATATTATATTGTGTTTGAATTTGCTAATATTGTGTGTTTGGACAACCTGCTGCTGTAACGCCACAATTTCCCAGTTTGGGATCAATAACGTAATTCTATTCTATTCTATTCTATTCTATTCTATTAAAGGATGAAGCCTAAGTCAAGTCCTCCATCTGTTACTGCAGGGGGTCAATGGGGGTCTCCATATTTACATATACATTTCAGTCAACCTAACGACAGGCTGAGAGCTGGAGCTGAGGCGGGTTTTAAACCTCCTGACAAACCGTTACACCGCGCCCACCTGTCAATCAGGTCAGCTACACGCCTTATTGTGAATAACTCTTATCCTTCATCAAATCAAAACTGATGAGTCATCAAAACATTCACCCCCCGTACAGTGTGTGTCCATCGAGACATGAGCTAATCACACCTATTTGGTTTTTTGAACCAGACTGTAAACATGTTAATCTCTGCTGTAAAAACAGACTTTTTAGAATGGGTGTGTATGTGACTTCCTGTGCTTCAGCAGCCAGCCTCTAGTGGACACTTGTTGAACTGCAGGATTTAGCATTTCTGCATCATCTTCATTTTTTCAACACCTGAGGTTGCCACTTGGCTATGTGTACAAGCATTGAACATTAAATATCAATCTAACATGCGCCCTGTACAAGTCTACAGCTTGCTCTGAAATATAAACAGGGGAGGGGTAATGGAAAATGAACTTTGTATTGTAGTTATACATGAAAAAACACAGGATTGATCCTTTAACTGAAGGCGTTACATCATTATCTGACAGGCTGCCCAATCAGCTTGTTTTCTAGAGTGACTCATGTGGTCACTCCTGCTGCGTCCAGAGAAAACCCATCTGACGCTTCATGTTCTGTACAGAGACAGAGCAGAGAGGAAGAGGAGGACACTCAGTTCACCTCTCTGACCACAAACACTTCAGGAAGGCGATTAAAGACCGACTCTGGGTCGGGAGGATGGACAGAATGAAACCTGACTGTTGGGTTTGGATGCCAAGTTCTCCTCTGAGTTTCCTTCATCAACGTTCAGGGAGGCGTGTTCCAGTCATGCTGGACCACCAAGAGGTAGACGAGGACGAGGAGGTTTTGGAGCATCCTGTTCTCTGCTGCTCTTCAGGTAGGTTTAACTTATAAGAAGATGTGATGAAACGATATGTTATTTTATATGAATAAAAAAACGTAAAAGGATACAAAAGGCAGGGGTGTGTCCAGACTTTCTTGACTGGGGTGACCCTGGCCCAGCAGGGGCCCTGACTCACACCGTGTCCTAACAGCACATCGTTAGATCGCTGTCCGCACTTCACCCGTTAAATATTTACAACTTTGATCCTTTCATTTCAGTTTCCCCTTGCAGACAGTTTGACATGTGGTGCTTTTGTATTTAAGGTGGACAAACAAAAGTGTGATGCTTCGTATCGATGAGCTAAAGGCTCGATACACGACACTCAGGCGCGTCAATAAACAGCTTGCAGTGAGCTGAATAAAGTTTTTCTCTTGTTGACACAAGTCAAAGCACATTTTGATTATGGATGTGGATTTTTTGAATGCACCACTTTCTCCACTTTTTAAAACAAGCTAATGAGCTCTGTTGAGTGAGTAAAGAGAAAGGAAGTGTTCCTGTTAGACCATGACAGTGTAGAGCTCCGTCCTTCCTCGTTCATGTCTATACGAGCGACAGAAGGGAAGTAGAAAACTGGGCATCAGGGTACAAACGAAGCCTTCGATGTGCTGCACTTTTCTGCACTTTTCCGCACTGCTTCAATCAAAAACAAAGCTGATAAAGTCGAACATAACATTGTGCAGAAACATTTAAAATTTTAAAATCCATCAGTGCTTGTTTTTGTTTCACACATCCCATTACGTGTGCACGCCTGTGTGTTCATGTGTGTGTGTGCAGATGACTTGTGACTACATTCTCAGTCCAAACCCAGCAGGGCTCCTCAGCAGGAACAGGAAACAGACGGATGAAACATATGAGTCAGCCGCGTCGTGCAGCTCTTAGCATGCAGGCTCCTGAATTAACCAGCCGTACATGTATATGATCATTAACGTGTCTTTACATTATAAAATAATGCGTCAAATGTTACTTCTACTTTAACAGTCTGAACTGTCTTTTTAACCTATTATTCACCTTTTGGATAGAATTTCAATAATCATTATGAATTCTATCAATAGATGTGTAATGTTAGAGACAGTAATAATAATTATTGCACTAACTTCTTTCTTGTATTCCTGCGTTTTTATGCTCAAATTAAAGCGCATTAGGCTCACCTGTAATGAAACATCTTTATTAAAAAAAGTATTCTGATTCTATGAAATAAAACTGTCACATTCTTCCCTTGATCTCAGGATATATAGCTGGATATAAATACTTATCAAATGTGCTTTTCATAGTGTAAAGTATCCTGTGAACAAATGTCGGAATCTCTGAAATGCTGGAAAATAATGATTTAGAAAACAATGCCTGAATTGTAAGAAATCGATATGGACAGGAAACAAACCTTTGAACACAGGGGCTGCAGAAATATTGAGGATTTTAAAGGAAAGTTATTTCCCATAAGGACGTCTCCATAATAATAAACAGCAGTGTCTTAATCACAGTTTAGTTTCTGGATGTCTTATAATCTAAAACTGATAACTAAGCTTCAGAGAGCTGCGCTTGTTTTGCTTGTGATTGACTACATACTGTATCTGCAGGTTGTGATGACATCATCAGTCATCACTCCAACCCCCCCGTCCACTCAGGGACCCCCAGCAGCTCCGGCCACATGTCCTCGCAAAGTCCTGGTGCTCTTTCCTCACAGCAGCCAAAAACTGTGATTCATCCTGATAGAGGAGACGCACCTCAGCGTTTCATGGATGGTCGTCGCTGGGAGCGTCCCGGGATGGAGACCCAGGGATGTGTATGTGTTCACGGACAGAGGGAACCAGAGGTCTTTGGTCCCTGCTGGCCTGGATCTCCTTATGTTTACTATGGAGGTGAGGTCATTTATTTCTACTTCAAATAAAAAGATTATTTCAGGGGGACGACTATCAGTGCAATCAAATCCGCTCCTTCTCTTCTTGTAATTAATGTGAAGCACTTTGTGACTTTGCTTTGTGAAAGGTGAAATACAGAGTAGGGAGGGTCATCCCTTCACCAACCCACAATCCTCTTCAGTATTCAGAAAGAAGAAAAATCCTGGAGTGATTTTTGTCAACAATATCCTTTAAATAAAAAAATAAATAAGGGGTCTACTCATCAATGCAAGGGATAAAGTTAATGTGAAACAAAATCCCACCCTCTACCTGGAGAGTCTGAGGCTGTTTGATGTGAAGATTTGAGATGCTTTTCATGTATTTGTCCCTTTTGTCTATTTATTTAAAAGGGTGGGTGGATAAATGTGAAGTTCTGAATTGTTTGATGTTTTACACGTTTCATAGACATTTGAAACATCTACCCATGCAGCAGCATCTTGGCTTTGCAGCCTAGGTTGCATTTACTCCTGCTCTGTCTGCACCTCTTAATGACCTGTTTCTAATTTGAACTTATACATAGTGAACCTTATGAAGATTTTTACCAAATTCTGATAACTATACTCTGTTTGCTCCATGCAGTGAGGAACCTGGTGGTCGGAGTGGAGGTGGTGGAGGAGGTCGCAGTTGAAGACACTTTGGAAGTCATGTAAGTGTATAAATATATTACTTTATGCTTATTGTAGCAATGACGTTGTTTTTTTGCTGCAACGACAGCAATCAAACATTTATGTTCTGGTTGAAATATATGATCTTTTATCTTCTCAGAACAGAGGACGTGTATGCAGATGATTTGATGGATCCTGAGCTGCTGCAAGATGACCTGCTGTACCCCACATGAGCACGTCCTGTTTGTGCTGTACAAACAAAAATATCACTCACATAATTGTTCAATTTGTTTTTATTTTACATGTGAAGAAATTACATGCAAAATGTTATTGTGTCAATATGTCTTTCTTTATATATTTGTTTTATTTATGAGAACAGAGTATTTTAATGGACATCAATATAAAATAAACCTGGATTATAACATGCTTGAGTGTGCAAAAAAAAAGCATATTTACCTCGTTGTTTGTTAAAACAGGTACTAAAAAGTCATTGTGAAACAATTTAAAGATGATGAAAGCTTTGGTTTGCCCCAGCACTTTCAACTTTCATTAACACGTTTTGCGATAGAAACATGATTATGTTTAATAAATTAAGTTTTGAATTTCAAAATTGTATATTATATAATATTTTTCATGTATTTATTTAACTGTATTTTATTGCATTGCGTTACATTGAATTAAAGTTATGGACTTCAACTACCAGCATTCATTGCTTTCTTTTCCCCGCTTACGCCCAGGCATACGTCATAAGCTCGCGCACGCAGAAAATGGCTGACTCCACAGCAGCTAAATCTGAACGCTGATGATTTTCGGGTGAATTTTCCTCTCAAATGAACTTAAAACTTTAAAATGTCTGACTCATTACCAACACAAACCCTCCAGGAGCGACTGGATCGTCTGCAGGAGCTGACAGAGTTCACGGAAAACTGCAGAAAACAGCTGAACGACATATTTGAAACGTTGGGATGGTCGATGGATCACAAAGAATCGAAAGTAGGTTAAACGTTGATTCTTCTAACGTTTGTTTAGTCAGTCCACTCAAAATAAAAAATAATTAAACCACTCTTGGTTGAATCGCTGTCTAACAATAGTGTTTCATGTACACCCGAATTAAATAAAACGTTTTTATTGCCGAGTGGTAGGGCTAACCGTATTTTAAAGTAAACTGGTTGTAACGATTGACGTTTTCTACGTAAACGTTGACGTACGTTACGTCGTTTTTAAAGATGCTTTAATTTTCCCCCGAAATGAATAATTTTTGGGGCTTTGCCTTTATTTGATAGACAGGGCAGTTATGAGGGACAAAAAATGACTAAAGTATAAATAATTAAATAAATGTTGGGAGAAATGCATACAATAATGTATAAATAAATAAATAATTAAATAAATGTTGGGAGAAATGCATACAATAATGTATAAATAATTAAATAAATACATCAATAAATATATAAATAAATATATAAATGCTGAAAACAATACATCAATGAATAAATAATAAATACACTTTGTTAATGAAAAAGGCTAATTATATATTTTTACATGTATTTATTCATTTATTAACGTATTTCTACAGTTATATATGTATCAATGCATACATTTCCACATTAATTGAGTTATTTTTTTTTTTCCGTATTTTTACATTTACACATCTATTTATTTCTGTGTCCAGGTCATAAGAGGAAAAGTATATATGTAAATTTGCTTCTGCCTGTTTTTCAATATTGACCAATCCTACTTCAGTAATGTTAGGACGGCCCACTTAATTTACATATTTACTTTTCCTTGTACAACATGGACACAGAAATAAATAAATATATGACTATATTTATTTATATATTAATTGATGCATTAATTTAATTATTTATTTATACATTATTGTATGCATTTCTCCCAACATTTATTTATTTATTTATACTTTAGTCATTTTTTGTCCCTCATAGGCAGTGGATAGAGTCGTAAATTGGTAAGAGAGAGTCGGGAGTGACATGCGGGACAGAAGCCTCAGGCCGGATTCGAACCCGGACCGCCTGCTTGGAGGACTACAGCCTCTGTACATGGGGCGCTAGGTCACCGGTGCCCCAGCCCAGCATGTTGTTTCACGTTATTAAATTGCACTTTTTATGCTCACTTCTTGCTTTTTGATGGGTTTGTAAGTGTTTTGTTTCATTACACATATGATGTCTTTTAAAATTCTGATCTTAGAGATGATTGTACATGCTTTTGTCTCATTATGGCTTGATTATTGTAAGTCTCTGTTTTCATGTCTTTTGTGTCACTTTCATGAACCGCCTTCAAATTGGTCCCAAAACTAAATCTTCTATTCTAGACGGTGTCATCTCACGCCTGTCCTTATGTCTTTACACTGGCGCCCCATCAGTTTCAGTTTGAAGTTCTTGTTATTGTGTTTAGAGCCTTTCATGGTCAAGCTCCGGCTTACATCGCTGGGCTGCTGAGGCCGTATAACATCAGCAGGTCCCTGAGGTCTTCTAACCAGGGTCTCCTGGTTGTTCCACACACAAGACTGAAAAAGGAGACTGTGCCTTTGAGGTTGTGGCGCCTACATTTTGGAAATATTTAGTGTCTTCCCCCCAGAACTGAGAGCCGTGAACTCAGTGGACATTTTTAAAAAGCAGTTGAAGAACAATCTGCTAGACTTGCCTTTGCTGTCTATATGATTGTATGTAACTGTCTGTAATGTCTCTGTCAATTCTTGGAAGGTGTTGTATAACTTTACTTACGGTACCTACTTACCTTGTTGTGTTTTCTCAGGAAGAAATGGAGCAGTGTCCTTACGACTCCGACCACAGAGTTCCTGCCAGGAGCATGGAGAAACACAAAGCCTTCTGCCGCCTCCGAAAGATGGGCTACACAGCTGAAGAGCAGGTAATATACAGTACATGTATAGCTCTATTATAAACTAAAAGTAGTAATCCTTCAGAGGATAGCTCCATAATCTTACAGTACTTAAACTAAAACCAGTGCTTGCATAAAGAGAGCAATAAAAGGTTTTATCACTCTGTTGCAGGCGGACATGGTCGACCCCTCCGTGTGTTACGAGAACAGCAGTGTGAGAAGCTTTACAATGGGTGAGTCATTATTGATAACTGGTATTGTAACTCCAAGGTCGGTTAATCAAGGTAAAGTGCACAATAAAGGTATTTTTCCTTTAGAGATTTAAGTGAAATGTGAAAAAAACAGAAATTACAGTTTTATTGATTTATAGAGATCTTTTACGCCCATCCCTGCTAATAACATAAACCAGTGTCACAAAATTCTAAGGCCTAAAGCAACAATCTATAACTTTTCCACATTATGATAGTCATTTTAAAGTGGATCTAAAAGTACCGGCAGCAGGAAGTCATCTTTCCTAAATTAGGCCTCAGGTTTGAGGAAAATAAATAAATACATCCATCTTAGGCTAGAAAATTGTCTCTATAGCTAGCAGAGTCATATTTGCACAAAATCCAGAAATATTACTGGACCATGTTAGTCGTCATGGTAATCACCCCCCCTCTGCTTGTTGCCTGTGAGGGGGAGGGGAGGGGGAGGCACAGTAGCACTTCGTTTTACAACAGTGCAGTTGCACTCAGAGACCTTCGGCACCTCAAACCAAATTCCTACATATTGTTGCTTTAAAAGCTTTCAGAGCTCCAAAAATCAGGTCAACATTTCCTGGCTAAAAATATTTTTTTACCTCTTTTTTTTCTGATGGCAAATACTTTAAAAGAAAACTACTGAAAATATACTTCTCAAGCACAGTTAAAAATCTTAATGTGCTGCAAATGATGATCGAAAATCAATAATTGCTCAATTGCAAATTGTGTTTTATTTTAAAATCTCCAACCCTCATCCTGTCAGCCATTACTCTGGGCAAAGATTTCTGATCTTCACTGCGGGATAAATCTCATCCTTATTGAAGGAAAGGCAAATAAAGTAATTAGTATTTGATTATAGAAGTAAAATGTGTGTCTGGTTTGAAAAAGTATTTGCAGAGACCTCATTATGATTTTCCATCATCACTGTGTCTCTTTCTCCTCCATGCAGACAAATCCACCCAGCACCAGGTGATCCTGCAGGCGAGATCATCTGCTCCGCTGATGAAGATGGAAGGAGTTTTCTGGCAAGGTGAGAGCTTCAAGTGTAACTGTTTATTTTTTCTAATGAAATGTTTGTGCTGACCATCCTGATCAAAGATGTTAAAGTTTTCATTTGACATAAAGGCACACAGTACAAGTTCACAATACAACGTTGTGTAGTCTCACAGTGCAGATGCAAAGACTGACCACTAGATGTCACTAAAAGCTTTTTGCTCTCAACACACACATTCTTAAAGTACCCCCTTTATAAAACCCCATTTAAAGATGATGCTTCATTCATTTTTAGACATAACATTGTTGTATTTGCTGAGGTGTGTAATCCATGTGTTGTGTGTTCTGTTTGCAGCGACAGGGGTGAGTATTAGAGAGGAGCTGCTGCTCTGGTTCAGGCTTTCCTGATCACATGTAGTATCCTTTAACATCATATCCTTCAAACAATTGTTCGTACATACTCTTTTTTTTTTTTCCTTTACGTGTGGGGAAAAATGTTGATACATCCAGACTTGTTGGTTAACAAGTCTGTGGATTAAAGAAAACATATTTTGATTGATGTTCTCAGAGATTTGGTAGATTGTTTTGGATGTTAAAATATTAAAATCACTGCTGAACAAATTCTAAACAATAAGCCCCAATCATTTAGCAAACTACTTTCTGTTGAACGAAAGAGAGATATCACTGGCCTGAAGTGTTTACAGCTGTTTTCTGAGACACAAACATCCCTGAAACTTTTTTTACTATGTGTCAAATTAAAAACTTTCTATGCCTTCAGGCCAGTAAGAGTGAGGGCTCTAGGTGTTATGTTTCTCTGTCGTTCTGTGGGAAACACTTCAGGAAGTAAATACGACTTGCCTTGTCTCTTGCTGAGAGGAACAACTTGGAGGTGGTCATTACATTTTTGCCACGCAGTGAAGGGAGTGAAAATAAACTCTTTCTGATCAGGAACTTACAGATAAGATCGATTACACATGACGAGTTGTGTTTTCAACAACATGAGGATGTGTATTTGGGGTTTCTGAATGCCAGTGTGGTGATTTGTGTATAAAACCTTCCTGCTCCTCTATCAGGTCAGTACTCCGGCCAGCCTGTCGACGTGCCTCAGAACCACCAGCGAGCGCTGTGTGACCTCACCGTGGCCGACCGATTGGCTCTGTACGATCATGTGGTCGGTGTCTTCAGCCAACAGAAGGACGCCGCCTTGTCCAGCAACGATGATCTCTACGTAGATTTGGTGTCCAAACTCAAGAAGGGTAAGACTTGACGTTATAGTGAAGACCCCCAAAATGTCAGAATCTTGGATAATAGACCAAAAAATATTTATATTAAACCCTGCATGATTATCTATCTGTAGAATAATTTAGCTTTGAATCAATAAAGGCGGTGAATTGAGGAAGATAATGTTGGTTTCTGTGTGAGCCTGATACTCCTGTAAAATGAGTGTGTGTGTGTTTGTGTGTAGGTGATGAACAGAATGAACCGAAGACTCACCTTGAGCTCATGGCAGAGATGAGGGACTACAAGAGGCGACGTCAGTCCTACCGAGCCAAAAACGTCCACATCACTAAGAAGTCCTACACCGAGGTACTTAACACAAACTCATAATAAAGCCACTGAGGCACCTAGAGGGCAAATCTTACGCAGAATATATTAATAAGTCCATTGTCCAGATGATGATTGAAGGTTTTTGGGTGGTTTATTTTATCCAGAGACGTCAAGCAGGCAACAAACAACAAAAAACACTTCTGTCTCTCTTGCCCTGTCATCCTGCCGTTGTGTCCTGGCTTCCTGGTAAAAAACCATTAACCCATTAGGTGCCTACCTGAGTCTCACCTGGCTGTATAGACACACCCATGTACAGACTCCATCCTTATGCCCCAAGTAGTAAAATAAATGAATGGAAATAACTCATGAATGTAAACAATAATAATCAAAATACCCTGAATATAATCTAATATTCAAATGTATCCCCAAAATATCCCAAAATAAGAATATAGACTTTCACTTAATTTAGGAACAGTGAATAGCTGTAATAGATATCATTTCCTGTTTACCTGCTCTTCACATCTCAAGAACACTTTATAATCATCAGTGGATTAAAAGGATATTCTTGTGTTTCCAAACCTTGGGCGATATTTCAAGATGTGAACAAAAAGTTTGGGAATTGCTCCAGAAGATTTCTTGAGCCATTAAAATGCCAACAAAGCCTTTCATGGAAAATGTTCCTGATCATGGCAAATCCAACAAAAGGGTCTTTTTTTGTCACTCCGCAGATTGTTCATTAAAATGTCACAGTAAGGATCTGTTCTCAGATAGACCTTTTTATGGGGGTGGACTTTATTTTAGAACCATACACAACTGTCCCAATCTTCAAAACCACCAGAATATCAGTAATTTGACCTTATTGAACATGAGAGCGGCTTCTTTTCTGCTGCCACAGTCGGTTAGTCAATGGAGGGTCCAGGTATAAAAAAAAAAAATCCTGAATTCCATTCCTGAGTTTTAAAAAATAGGAAATAATACAGTCTAAGGACATGTTCTTTCCTGCACAAAACTCCTGTTTTCGGGTTGATTTCACTCAGACTTTTCCCGGGGTTTCTCCTCCAGCCTCCTCATATTTATTCTGCAGAAAGTCAGAGTGAGCTGAAATGTATATTCTTTGTAAGTAAAGGTAACTAAAACAAACAATTAATGTGGGTTCCCTGCGATCTCCCTGCAGGTGATCAGAGAAGTGATAAACGTCCACTCAGCAGAACTCACCAGACAATGGAGAGAGGATGAGCACGAGGAGGAGTCGGCGAGACCTGAGCCCTCCTCCAATAGGTACGAACACTCTGATCCCTGTTCTCCTGGTGCTAATAATGATATTCTGTTTCTTTGCTGCTGTTGATTTGAGAAATGTAAATCAGAGGAGTTGAGGTCTAATGTTTTGTGTCCGTCAGGCGCAGACTGGATGAAAAGCGATCCGGGTCCTCAGAGTCTCGTCACTCTCACAGCAGACGTCATCGCAGCCGTGAACGAAGCCAAGACAGAGAGAGCAAAAAGAAGAGGAAGAAGAAGGACAGGTGAGAAAAGACAACTACAAGTCTCTCCAATCTGATTAGAATAAAATCTCAGAAATGTGCGTCGTGGTTTCTCATGAAGAAGTTGGTGTTTGGTCCTGAACCTGGATCAGTTTAGAACCACTGCTTTAAAAGACTGTTCCTGTGTCGTAGAATCTAAAGATGTATTTGTGAAGATGTATTTGAGTCCAATGACATGTAATGCCTCACCAAAGAACAAAAGAATCAACTTGAAACCGAAAATGCAACAAGTGTAAAGACTTCTAAATATGCATTCTGTGTGCTCTCCTTTTGGTCTCGACACTCAGCCTTTAGTGGTTTTATAAATCAGAATTATTGGTCAGAATTCATTCTTGGAAAAAACAACTTTTGTTTGTGAAAGTACCAAAATGTTTATTTTCTTTTGCAGGGATTCCCGATCCCCCGACGACCACCACCACGACAGGAAGAAGAAGAAAAAGAAGAAGAAAGAGGAGAGGGAGAAAGAGAAGTGAGGGTGCTCCATCAGCGGAAATCAGATAAGGTCACTGTGGTCTTACAGGTCAAAAGATATCTGGCGTCATGACTTTTTATTATTATTTAATGGCCTGGAGGATTCTGGGAAAAAAGAACTGTGAATAAAGTTTTTTTCTGAATCAACATGAACATTTGGATTTCTTTACACTTCAACAAACCCTTTGAGATTTATAAATATAATACATGTAATTGCTTTTACGTTTCGTTACGTGTGTTTTATTCTGTAAATAAACGCTTGCAAGCGATATCCAGGCCCCGCCCACCTCCTCCTGATTGACCGGGAGTGGTTTCCAGTAACAGACTGAAGGGAATGTTGGACAGGAGTGTCATAGCTGACAAGCTTTTATAACAGGGTCAAAGGTTACTTTTGTTCAAGCTTCATATTTTCCTCTGTCTTCAACTGTTGGACAATCAAAAAGGAGACGCATGAAGAATCTTTGAAATCGCATTTGGGTTTCAGAAGTTTTAAAGACATGTCATGATGTTTGATTATTAAATCCATTACAGAAAACAAAGAGTTAAAATGTGCAGGTCAGCATCTCAAATCTAGTTATATCAAACTTTCTGTTGTGGCGTCACTGAGCTTGTCAAAGAAAATTCATGATAATTCTTCATTCTTTGTCTACTGTGTGTGACATCAAGTTGTACATTTGACACTATAACACAAAGAGCCAAGATCAAAATATGGCTGCATGTCTGTTTTCATAAAAGAACAAACCTGCCAAAAAGCTTCTATTATTGTTTGAAAGAAAACAACTCCACAAACACAAATTTAACATTTACATTTAAAAGCTTTGAATTCTCTTTTTGTGGGTCTGGAGACTTAAACTGTAAATATGAATGGACGAAGCCTCAGTGACGTCAACCATCTGTTCCAACATAAAAGTCCCATCGATGGCGGTCTCCATGCTGGAAATGCTGTCTCAGTCTAACTTTCAGTCAACCTAACGACAGGCTGAGAGCTGGAGCTGAGGCGGGTTTTAAACCTCCTGACAAACCGTTACACCGCGCCCACCTGTCAATCAGGTCAGCTACCCGCCTTATTGTGAATAACTCTTATCCTTCATCAAATCAAAACTGATGAGTCATCAAAACATTCACCCCCCGTACAGTGTGTGTCCATCGAGACATGAGCTAATCACACCTATTTGGTTTTTTGAACCAGGCTGTAAACATGTTAATCTCTGCTGTAAAAACAGGCTTTTTAGAATGGGTGTGTATGTGACTTCCTGTGCTTCTGCAGCACAGCCTCTAGTGGACACTCCAGGAACTGCAGGATTTAGCACTTTAGCATCTGCTTCAGATTTACTTTGGTTCCATTGCGGTATTTGTGACACAAGCAAATTGTTGATTGACACAGTTGTAGACGAGCAACTCCCCGGCTATTCAACTTAAGATTCCTGTTTTTGTAAACTGTAAAAGGGTCTGGTTCTTTCTTAACACACTTAACAGTTTTCAGAATCACAATCACAATCGGGGTTTATTGCCAAGTCCATTTACACACACAAAGAATTTGGAAGGTGTATTGGTGCTAAACAAGTTTTCTGTCAGTAACCACTTGTTGCAGGTCTCAAATCAGTGCTTCTTCATGCCTTATTTATTCTTTGTAAATCTCATCATTAATTCTTCCATCATAAAAAAGTACAAATGTTTTGTGTTTGTTGATTTGATGTGCAGATATTTGAATGTTAAAATGTGAAAAAGAAAACTTTGTAATCCTGTCAAAGATTTTGCTTCTGTTGTATTGAAGAGATCAGATGTTTTGTTCAGAGCAGAAATAGATGGAGTTGAGAAACAAACCTTAATTGATGCAGATAAAAAAATGTTTTTGCAGATCTGACAAACTGAGAGAGAACTTATCGTTAAAAAGCTCCAGGATTTATCCTAAAAGTTTGAACGATTTCCAGAGAAGTTTGATATGAAGTTTGAGTGTAAGCGAGGGAGTTTGTTTGCACAGATGATAACAAACTAGTTTACAGATGAACTCAAATTGAGTGCTTCATTGTTTTTAATCTTTACCGTGACTAAAGAATAATGTAAGCTATAAATTGAATCTTTGCCTTGAACCATCCAGCTCTCAGTTTGTGTGTTTCTCTGCTCATTCTGGACTCTGCCTCAGGTATTTCTCACCCTGTTGAGACGCAGAGTAAAGAGGACGGGAGGATCCCGTCAGTGCCTGGGAACCTGAGGGATCCTGAGAGACAGACAGACAGAGAGACAGAGAGAGGACAGGGGGACCCACCGAAAGAGATCATGCTGTGAGGAGAACTGCTCAGGGAAAGCTCAATCAGGTCATTTTTACCCCCTCATCATCTGTATCCTGAAAGTGTCCGGAGTGGGATCTGTCCTGGTGTGAGGGGACTCTGCAGCACCATGGGAGCCTCCAGTGACAAGGTAAGAGGGTGATGGTCTGCTTTCTTTTGATGATCTTCTGGTTTGTTGTCTATTTGGCCCGTTACGGGACCAGAGAGCTTGATCTGTGGTTCTGTTACAATCAATGATTAGTGTTAATATTCAAGAAACTCGTCAGCTTTAGCCGTCTTAAATGAAACAAGCAGTAAGAGGGACATTTGTTTGGCTCTATGGGAGAAAAGGATCAGAGCACGGTTTAGTTTTTACTGACTTAGAGTCTGACTCAGAATGTTTTTGAAGTGCACACCAAAGTTTCAAAATAGCCGGCCTCAAAAATCTTTATTTCCTAGATTTTAAAATAAAAGTCAAAGCAAAAAATGCTTTTTTATAATGCAGGTACAAACACAAGGACGTTGAAAGTGGTTTGAATATCCATAACTTCCTGGTCAACGAAAGGTAAAATAACTCAAACAAATAAGGCAACATTAGAATTAAAAACAAACAATCAAATCCAGAAAAAAGTCAGAGTTAAAGAGCATTAAACATTGAAAATGACGAGTAGAATTACAAAACACAAGAAACATTTTAACAAAGATTTCATCCTCAACTTAAAGTTTTCTTGCTTTGTGTTTAAATTTTTTGTTTGCGGATAGATCCGATGATTAACAGCTCATTAAAACCTTTTTTTAATTTGATTACCTTCATACTTCCCTGGTACTCACACTGAGCCGCACACTGCTCATCCAGCTGTGTGACACTTTTGTTCTGATAAAGAAGAATATTTTATTTGTTTCTTTTTCTAAAAGTGCTGCTTTACTTTGATCCATTCTCTCTTTGCATTTTTCTCCTGCTCTTTGACAACCTGTGAGGCATCCAATACTTTGAGAAATAAAAGATTTAAGGGCTCTACACATTTTAAAACATTTGTTCAAACATTGTATGAATGTATTTTAACCTGTAGGAAACCACAAATATTCACCACAACGTGTTATAAGTACAAAGAACATGGAGCAGAGTGAGACGACTCACCTCACTGTCCCAGAGGTCCTGCAGGTCAGACAGATTCAGATTGAGAGTTTTTTATTTACATACTGAACATCTCAGCCTAGACACACAGCATGCAGAGAACATATTCAGACGGAGAGCTAAAGTTAAGGGTTTACAGGTCAAACTTCTAATGCATGATAAAAAATGTTAATGTAGAGTTGACAGTTACCTTCTGTCTGTACAGCCAGTAGCAACAAATACAAAGCCCGCCTCCTCTCTTATCTTATTACAGATAATAAACATAGTGGTCTTTCCATAATTGTAGACGACATGAACGCAGGTCAGTGGATTCAGAGTGGAGGTAGAAGTTTGTGATTTGTTGAGATGTTTTGAGGGTTGAATTTTAAAGCTTTCCCTCCAACACTTGATTAGACAACTAATCAAACAGAGGGATCAGAAGTGACACCAGGAATCTGTTTGGTTTTATTCAGTGTATTGTCGCTTTTTATTGACTTCTTCTTAAACTCCAGCGTGCAGCTCCTCCAGCTCGGGTCAAATGTTCAGGTTTTTTTTTTTTTTTCCTCAGTGAAGCTTCAGGAATGTCAGATGAGTCTGAGAGGAACTCAGCGCTTTCCTCTTGACAAAGAAACCTCTCAGTCTGTTTCATTCTCAGCCAAATACCAGCAGAGAGTCTCTCCTGAGCAGCTCGGAGTCCTGGAGGAGTTCAAGAGGATTCTCTTTTATAAATGTAGTCGACTCTAAAGTGTTTCTGATCCCGTTTGACACGACTGACACTAACCTGAGGTCGAGAAGTCTGGCTTGTTGCTCCCTTTGAAACAGTTTAATTATAAAGTGTATTTAACCCGTGCATTAAAGGGTACTTGAAGTTTTATTTTTAAACCTGGGTCCTATTTTTTTACAGAGTCTTAAGTGATAAAAGTTCCAGAAGGGATTGCCCCCCCCCCCCATGCTTCACTAAAACAGTTTCTTTTCAGATTGTTATTCTTAGTGTCTGACCTGAAAGAAATAAACCCTACAGAGAAAGATCTTTTTTGAAAGAGTAAGACTCCGCCCCTTTTTTTTCCTTTTTTTTTTACAGGAAAAAGCTGCTCATAGCTTTCTTCAAGGACCAGACTCAATAGAAACATCATATAGAGTGTTGCATTAAAGCGACGATCTGTAACTTTTCAAAATTAAAATAGTTGTTTCAAAGTCGATGTAATAGTACAACAACTTTCTTCAGGCAGAACGGCGTCGCTTTCATGTCCACAGATCGCCCCGGTCGCCTGCTTATAGCTCTATCTAAGCTCGGCAGCGGGCCGCGGTTCTCCCACGAGACGTGCATACGTCTTTACGGCACTAGCCCGTTAGCACGTCTCTGTTCTGTTTGATAAAACAGCTGAGGCTAAGAGGAAGAGGAGGGTGTCGGATGAAGCTAAGAAGAGAAAATAGATTGAACATCCCTGCTGATATTATTCAGAACAGATCGAGATTGATATCAGTGTCATCGTTGACTCATGTTTAGCAGCTTTACCGGCTGCAGGAAGTCGTTTATCCCAAGTTATGTCTCAGGTTTGATACAAATAAATAAATGAATCCATCTTACGATAAAAGTCGTCTCTACAACGGGCTGTAGACGCTAGCAGAGTCAGATTTAAGCACTGAACCTTGTCAGTCGATGTGGTTCTTTTTTGTTTTCTAACAGCACTGCCCTTCTGCTTGTCAACAAATCCATGCTGTCTGTGATGGGGAGCCAGAACAGCAGTGTGAGTTTTACGACGGTGCAGTTACACTCAGAATCCTTCGGTGGGCGCCAAAGCTCACCAAACGGAATTCCTACATTATGTTGCTTTTATTTTGTTGCATAAATATTCTGTCAGATCCTCAACACATGTAAATGATCTTCCTCCTGCTGGGAGCTGAACTGACTCTCTTCGTGCTTCATGTTGTTCTGAGTTCTTACTGAATGTTTGAACTGAAGAGGTAAAGAAAGCTGCTGTGTTTTTATCCTCCTGCAGACGTCTCTCCTCTCCAGGCTGCTGCTGTTCACGCTGTGTGTCGTCTCCTCTCTCTGCCAGGAGGAATATTCAGGATACCACTCAGGTCAGAGCCGCTCCACCCTGCTGCCAGAGATCATCACTTTTTATTTATGTTATTAGTTATTTCACTTTCATATGACAAGGAATCCCCACATGTATAAGGGAGAGCATGTAAAAAAACAGACAAGATAGAATAAAAAAAGAAAAAGCAGCTGATAATGATTATTTCTTCTTCACACAAAATGAAAAATTAATATCAATTTGTTTCAACACTTGTAGAAGACCGTTATTGCACCAACATCAACTTTTTTTTTTTTTTAAAGTGATTTAATCCAGAAAATATTAAAATAATGAACAATATTTGTAAATCTAAATACACATAAATATTTTCTTTTTCTGAGCGAGATAAAAATCTAATTAATTATTTTAGATTTCTAATGTAAAAACAGCAACGTATGAAAGTTTTGTTCCTGGTGTAACAAGGCAATATATATATATATATATATATATGTAGTTAATAAAAAAGTTTGACTGTCCTGATTAGAAGACAAAAAGTGAAGTGTGGAGAGGCACTGATAGCATATAAAAATCATTTATTTAACAGGGATTGTCAACGCGTTTCGACTCGTCAGGACATATATATATATATATGTATATATGTATTTATTTAATGGTTTATTTTTTGTTTTTTTAATGCCTTTACTTAGATATATGACAGTGTACAGAGTCAGAAAGCGGAGAGAGAGAAAGGAGTCACAGGTCGGATTCAAACCCGGGTAGCGCACCTGGAGGACTACAGCCTCTGCTGACCTTGTATGCACTAAACACTAGGCTACCGTGCCCCAAATGTTTCATATTTAAACTCAATAACTGCTGTATGATGGTTCCACGTTTATATTACAGTAATGTATTCTTTGAACTAAACATCATATAATGAGAAGTCTGACTTATTGTCAAGTTTGTTTTCAGTTTCTGTTTGATGCATAACAGCAAATAAAGAAGTCAAAGTAAAAATAAAAAGAATACTTAGGGGGCGCTGGATAGCTTAGCGGTTATGTTACACGCCCCTTGTACAGAGGCTGTAGTCCTAGTTGCAGCAGCCGTGGGTTCAAATCCGACCTCGGCCATTTGCTGCATCTCCCAACGTTTACTGTCTCTCTTCATCCTCTCCAATGAAGGCAAAAACAATATTTTACGAGTTTTCTCCAAGACTAACGATGTGTTTACCTCTGAAGTCGGATGTTTGAGCTGGGAATCTAACATGACGTCAGACCTGATTTTAAATGTATTAGTAGTCTGAAAAAGCAACATGGACGCCTCCAGGAGTACCTTTGTTTTGTAATCTAACACCAGGCGGTAACAACACACTACGTGATAGTTTGCATGCAAAAATAACATGACAACATGTCCACAGATAGAACTCACACGTACCATCTGTGTGATTAAACCTTACTGTTGATGCACGGAGCAGCCATGTTGGATTTTAGCTCAGACTACTGTAGTTCCTCAGAGTTTCCGAGTCAGAGTTCTGACTGGAGGGCGGCGTTCTTGATGACATATCTGACTGGCTGGATCTGAATTTTCGACTTTTGAGATCAAATGGAACGCACCACAAAACACACCAGCTGCGTGTGGATTGACTCGCCCTCTGCAGTTCTTTGTGGTTGGATTTTTATGTTTGAGTTTTAGAAGTGGGTCAGGTAAAAGGCTCCTTCAGGATTTGAACATCTCACACCCAGAACAAGAATGGAATCCTTACACCAATGAGCCGCTCACATGTGAACTGACCCACAGAAGCAGGTGTGACATGCTGTGTTTGACATGTCTCTGTCCAGGTGAGGACCACACCTATGAAGGCTCCCTGGTGGACCAGTATGACAACTTAGCCTCCCCTCAGCCCGGTAAGCACAGAGACCATCACTCTTAATATATCCTGGTTGTATCTGACCAGCAGCTCTGATAGAAACCACAGACTAGACGCTCGCTGTAATCATGAACTGTTAAGTCTTCTTGTTGAACCGTCAGAGTATCCACCTGAGCCGACTCGCAGCTACGACGACGACGACCAGAGGCCAGAGGAGGGGGACTACGACCCTTATGGCCCCGCCCCCACTCAGGTCACCATGATCACTGAGGACGCCTTCCCCTACGCCACCACCACCGAGTCCCACTACGCCAAGGAGGACACAGAGACCATGCAGGTGAGACCGGCAGGATGAGGTGTGTAGATTCAACAGAGTAAAAACATCATGAGTATCTTTTTTTCCTGAGCGCTCCATCACAACACACGGCCTAATAAAGCGTAGTTATTAACGATTTGTCTATTTGTCAATCGAGCTTCAGCACGGTACGGGACAACTCGGCCTAGTGTGAGTGCGCTCTTCATTTCATTTTTAAAAGATGAAGGAACTCTTACTGTGTTGGTGAAAATGCAAAGTGACAAAATGTGCAAAAAATAAAACCAATAATACCCCCTCTCTCTCGCCCCTCTCTCTCCCCTCTCTCTCTCCCCTTTGATGTTGTTGTTTTTTTTTAAAAATAAAATGCACCCTTTAACTGTAATAATGTTGTGTTTCAGGTCCCGTATGAGTATCCTCCAGAAGGTCCAGACACGGACTCCTCCGAGGAGTCTGGGCTCAATGAAGGCCTGGAGGAGGGGCCGACAGAGTGTGACTGTGAGCCCGGGGAGCCTGGCTTCGCTGGCTTTGCAGGACCAAAGGTAACAAGTCATTTCATCCTTTAATGCTCGCTTCATCCTCGGCACAAAAACCATCGGATTGACCTGCTGATAGAGACGAAGAAACACAATAACACCTCAATGATGGAGGCGCTGTTATTCATCTGTTAACACTCAAACCTTTGAAACATCATGTTGAGCACAAGTACTAAATTATTTTCCTTCAGCTGATGCTTAAAACTTAAAAAAAAGAGAATTTATGAGTTTTCTGACTTTTCTTCTTTAAAATTAAAACGCCTCTTCTCAAAACAATTGTTGATTCTTTTCATGGCTTTTGTTCAGACTAATTCTGAATGTCTTGAAGCACCCAATCAAAGATGTTTATGTGTCAACAGGAAAACATTGTTATATCTGAAGATTCTCATCTAGTAATTTTTGTAATGTGGTGAACATTTTAGTGTTAACTTACCGTAAAACTTCAAAGGTAGCCCACCCCAATTCAAGGCCCAGTCCCTTTTAATAGCCTGGTGTTGCTGCACGTTTTGACATATAATGCAGCTCTCACTTAGAGGCCCCTTTACATGTAGTGGATCAGACATAAGGAAAGAAAACAGCAAGACACAAAAACAAAGATTAACTCCAAGAAAGACAAAATAATGATCATATGTGTGCAGGCTGAGAAGCAGGTTTACAAAGCAACACCAAATAAGTGAATCTATTGATATCCTAAGTTTGTACACAGTTAAATCATTTCTTTCTGCTTTAAATTTATAACAATTCATAATCTTTCCCATCTTTGTTGTGCATGAGTTTTGTTTGAAAATAATGAAAAGCGCTTCTCATTTTGACGCCTGTCCTAAATAAAGACAGGGTCATTTCATGGACGGATGTAAATCAAAGTTTTATGGTTACTCTGTTTGTAGAAACATTTCAATAAAGAGCGTACATCTGCATTCATACAGCAGGAATCAGTTAATGCCAACAGTCGTCTTGATTTCTAGGTTTATTTTTCCAGATCTGTGACTGATTCTTTTTCTACTTCCTGTCAGGGATCCAGAGGTCTGCAGGGTAAGACTGGAGTGCCAGCAGCTCAGGGCAGAGAGGTGAGAGACTCAAACATCATTACTGCCTGTTTCTGAATAAACAGAAACGCAGAGCTGCTGTTTTATCTGTATGTTTGATTCTTAGGGTTATAAAGGAACCAAAGGGGTCCGAGGAAGAGGAGGAGACACTGGACCTGTGGTGAGTAAAATCCCCTGGACACCACCGCATATCATGACTTCTTCTGATGGATTAACATGCACTTAAAGATAGTGTTGTAGTCGAGACCACACTAACCGAGAGCAAGACATACCTGAGACCAGAGTGCTCAGAGACTGAGATAAAACTAAGACCAAGACCAAGACATTTAGGGATCGAGACCGAGACAAGACCAAGACCAAGGCAGGTTGAGACTGAGTCAAGACCAAGACCATAAATATCACTGAAAAATCATCATCTTGTGTTTAAGGGAGCGTGTCACTCACTTAGAGCTCAACACCAGGATGGCTGCGTCCGTAACCGGGGGATAAAAATCTGATTATTAATGAATTGAAGTCCGCCCAGTCTGAGACCGAGACTAGACCGAGTAAAAATGCTTTAGATTCCCAGACGAGACCGAGATCTTCAAAAAGTGGTCTCAAGACCAGGATCGATTTGGATTACTACAACACTACTTATAGCATTGTTATAATAAATACACAAACTGAAAGTGAAAGTGAAACTGGAGCTGCAGGGTCGATCTTTATAAAGGAAGTTTGAGCCAAACAAGGAAATGAAAGTAAAAGTAAAAGAAACAGAGAAGTTTCGGAAATCCCTTAAATCTTTTTTATTTGTACATGTTTGTTTATGAAACAAAAACTCAGATGAGATCTTTTATTTTGGAAACATTTCCTCTCAGTGAAATATGTAAAGAGTGTAGAGTTTCACCGATTGGGAAATTAGGGGCACTACCAATGATGTCACTGGTTTGTTCAACAGGTGACCTCTTCTCTGATTCAGTAGTTGGGTCTAAATGTCCTCATTTAATTGATTTGGCACAACAAATAAACACCGGCTCAGGCAACATTATCTGCTGATCTGCTGATGTCTTTCTGCAGGGCGGATATCGTCTGATACAGATGTTGAAACCAAGATGTTGAGTCATATTATTTCTGCAGATATGATATGAGATAAAATTATTCTTTATTGAAGAGTCGGAAAATTCTTTAAAAACCTAAATATTAGGTTAAAAAATTAATTTCTTAATTGCAAGAAGAAGAAGTAAGAAGTAAAAAAGTATAAATTGAAAATCTTAAAGCGAGATTCCAACGACACAAAGTCTTTGTTTCTGAATGAGAAATATTAAATATAAAACAGTAAACTATTATCATTGTGTCTATATTTAATTTATTTAGTCCCTGTTAGTTTTTTTTCTTGGTTTTTGACCTGATCCCTCGTCCTGCAGGGCGACCCCGGGCTCGAAGGAGACGATGGAGCGTCTGGTTTCTCTGGAGCGATGGTGAGTTCAACACAGAAACACACGGAAAGATCATCACCGCCGGCAGGTCTGCTGGAGGTTTTTTATTTAAAAAAAAAAAACATGTTCCTTTCAAAAACCACTTTTACCACAATTTAACTTTATAACTTCTGGATTCTGGATTGGAACTGGATTGGTTTTAAACTTAAAGATCACATATTGTGTTTTTTTGTCATTTAAAGGGAGAACCAGGACTTCCAGGAGACCCAGGAGAGCAAGGAGTGCTGGGTCTCAAGGTAAACGAATCATCAGATTACAGACACAAAAAACGCATATGATATATTTTTCTTATTTATTTTTTCTTCTTCTCTTTTTTTTTTACAAGCATCAGGAATAAACTGCAGCTGTTTCAGTGTTTTATTAAAATCTGACCTCTCGTCTTGTCCGCAGGGTGACATCGGCATGGAGGGACCCCGAGGAGGAGTGGGAGATCGTGGTGAGACTGTAAGGAAACAAACACTCTGATTGAATGATATCTGAACTTTACTGTAAACTGAGCTGAAGAGAAACTAAAAAGCTGCCCTCAAATCTTTCCATTAAATTTTTTCTTGTTGATTTTCCATGAAAGACATTTTGTACGACTGATCTGAGCTCCAAACCGACCTGTGAACCCCTTCACTTTGCCAGTTTTTAACACGGTCAGGACGCTGCGACATTTCTAAACATGCATGAAGCTTTATTTCTTTATACTGATAGAAACAGTGTAGATGAATCTAAGGTTAGCTGGAAGGCTGGTTTGAATCTGCCGTCTATTTACGGCATCCTGAAATGATAAAAAATACAAAATACAAAAACTGAAAACACACTCAATAATAGTTAAAATAATACAGTGTATACAAAGAATGTAAAAATATGATTAGCGGTGAAAAGCCCTTTTTTTGACAAATGTTAGATATATGAGCTAGCGAGGATTAAACAAAAGAGACATTTTAAAGTGTATTATTTAATTATTTAATTATTTCATCAACTTGCTGAATTAAAGGCCCAATCAGTAAGATGTGTAGAGAGTGAAATGATAAAGGTATCTTACTATCTGATCATTAAGGAAACATGTTGAAGTGCTGGCTTCTCTGACAACAATGCAGCAGCCAGTATGTCCTCCTTCTAACTTTAGAGTCTGCTCCTGAATGCTCTGGATTTGTTTGGCCAGAGAAGGTACGGCCGTTTTGGACGCCCCTCGGTTTGCCAGATATGAGACCAGTTATCAGGTCAAACCAGTGTCTGCAACATGGCAACCTGCGTGAGCGTCCACTCTATTTGGACTGCAGTACCCATTTTAAACACTAGGTGTATTAACAGTCATGAAAAATCAGTAAATCAGCTGAACTATTACTTTATTAATTTTTAACCCTTTATCAAAGGTTTTACCCTTTCCCAGTTTGGGGTTAATAAAGTTCATCTAATTATTTATGTATTTTAGTAACTTAGCATCACATACAGAGTTAGATTAGAACTCCATCTGAATCCCAGAAACAGCTTCTTTAAGAGGAAAATCCCTGAAAGAAAACCTGATGAACCACAGCCTTGTGAGGTTTCTCCAGGGCAGAGAGAGACTAAAATATCAACTTAGTTTTTATATCAAAGACTATCATGTTTAGAGTAAACATGTAGCAGCAGGTGAAGAGAGGAGCAGACATCAGGGACTCTTCCTGCACACTCGTGTAAACATACAGGTGTTCTTTAGCTGCTGTTTTATTTGTTTATTCTCCCATTTGGAAATCACCCTGACTTCATCTCCCCCTCCGTCACCTGCTGCTTTAATTAAAATCCCAGCGGCCATGTTTATTCTCCTTACAGCTCATCAACAAACAGGTGGAGCGGTGACGCAGTTAAAGAGATGGGTGGTGAAGTTAAGGGCTTTTACCCAGCAACAGCCACGATAACATTTTAACATTTTTCAGTTTCACTCCTCAAACCAACAGCTTCAAATTAGGAGAAATAATGTCTCACTTTAAGATCATCCCAGAGAAAATATTTAGTTTTCTACCCCTGATAAATATTTATTCTCCATTTACTTTAGAAAACTTCAATACATTTCTTAAAATGTATTTTTGGCTTTTTTTGTGCCTTTATTGGAGAGATAGGACGGAGATAGAGTCAGCAATCAGGGAGAGAGAGAGAGAGAGAGAGTGGGGGAAAGAGCGACAGGTCAGATTCAAACCTGGGCCACCTGCTTGGAGGACGACAGTCTCCATACATGGGGCGCTCTCACTAACCACTGCACCACCAGCGCCCCAACTTCAATACATTTAATATGAAAACTGAATGAATGGCATTTCTGATCAATCTTTTTAATGTCTTTCATGTCTTCATTCATTATAATTCTCATTAGTTTGATTGTAAACCTCCGGTCTTGAAAAAAATGAAGCCAATGTGGAACTGCAAAATCCTGCAGTTCATCGAGTGTCCACTAGAGGCTGGCTCCAGGAACTCTGGAAGTCACATACACATGACAGGCAAAAAAAGCCGGTTTACAGCAGAAATTAACACGTTTACATCCTGGTACAAAAAAAACAAATAGGTCTGATTAGTTTTTGTCATCACTGGCACACACTGTACGGGGGTTTAATTATTTTTAAACCATCTAATTTGATTTTATGAACGATAGGTGTTGTCTATAGTCATGCAAGTAGCTGACCTGATTGACAGGTGGGCGCGATGTAACTGTTTGTCAGGAGGCTTAAAACCCGACTCAGCTCCAGCTCTCAGCCTGTCGTTAAGTTGACTCACATCTCTCCCATATTGAAATCTGTGCACTGGCTCCCCTCACTTTTAGAGCCCTTCGTGTTCCTGGTCATTGCAGGATTTTATAAAGTCGGTACATGGATACTCGTATGTTGTGTTTTGTTGATGTAAAGCACTTTGTGACCTTTGTCTGTGAAAAGTGCTTCTTAGATAAACTTTACTTACTTACACACACACACTCAGGTTATTGTTATTTTCAATAATATATAATATGTTCCATTCAGGGTCGTCATGGTGATGCTGGACCTTCTGGACCAAAGGGAGGGAAAGCTATCAAGGTGAGTACATCAACCCCAAGTTTTCTTACACTTACTGTTCGAGAATAACTTTCATGTGTGACCAGTGAGGATCTTTTTTTATGCTTGCAAAACCACAAAAGACTTCATTTTTGTTTTACTAAATAAATGCTGAAAAATCAACCTCACCTGTGCTAATGTAGATTTAAATCTGAGAAGAACGGTTGTTTATTTATTATGAATTTAATGGGGAGAAAGGTACGATTATCGTCAGGTGTGTTTGTGTGTGTTGCAAACCTTTCCTTAATTTCTGTCTCTGCTCTGCTGTGTTTTTCCGCTCAGGGGTCTCACGGTGACGAGGGGAAGGAGGGTCCTCAGGGACGAGACGGACAGAAGGTATGGACGACAAAAAAAACCCTGTCAGGCTTTGAAAAGAGAATCTGACCTGATAAGATAGCGTTCCTTCCTGTCACAGTGTATCTATGGACACTCTCCTGTATACTGGAGTGCAGCTGCACTTCCTTCTAATCACCAGTAGAGGCCGATGGATCACTAACTTGATGTTGATGAACGTCTCCTCTTCTCCTGCAGGGTCAGATCGGAGCTCCAGGGTTCCCAGGTGACGTCGGCGACAGAGGATACAATGTAAGAAAGACCCTCAGTTCTATTTATAGCTCATGATATGAATCTGTAAAATACTATTCTGAGTTTGGATTTCTGCTCAGGATGAACCACTTTCCTCCATCAAATCTTCAATTTAGAACAATAAAGAGATCCACATATGTTTCATAAAAAAGCACACTCAGATGTTCACAGGCGATCCTTAACTCAGGAAGAGTGTCTGCTCTTTAACGTCAGTTTCATCCTGGGACTTTGGGTCGCTGCTCAGCGGGACACATTTTCATAATTGCTGCTATACTCCAGGGCAGTCATTTCCCCCGCTGCATGTCTGCTGTGTGCATTCTCTACAGAGGTGCTTCTTGTCAACAGGCAGGGCAGGGAACTGCTTGGGGGGCCCCAGACCAGTAGGGGGCCCCTGAGGGCTGACACACTTTAGACCACACCATGGCTCAAAATGTGCACACACTACTGCAATGACAGTAGGAAAACCTCCCTAACAGAGACCCCATCTGACTCACTCTCCTTGCACTGCTAAGCGTTGCATATATTATTACTGTGAAAGTCAACAAGGGGAGGAGTCAGCGTCAGGACCCTGGCAGACATGATGGTGATTAACGCCGGTCGGAGGTCCACCCAGTACATTTTTGGCTCGGACCCCAACAGACTCTAGAATCACCACTGACTCTCAATGGGACGTTGCAGCCACTATTAGGCCCGTGTCCACCTGACGCTTTTTCTCTGAGTTTTTTTATAAAATTGCTCCTAATGAGGAGAAGGCGTTTGCAGCAGCAACAGGCGGCAGCCCCGAGAAAAGACACAGGGTCCAGCGTCGTTCCTCTGAGAGCACCGCCCTTTTTGTGCGGCTGCTCTGCGCCCTTCTAGTAGAAAATATTTCAACTTTTCAGAAGGCTGCTGTACCAGCCAGTCGTATAGTAGATCGGTCGGGACTTGTCACATTTGCGGCCAGAAGGATGGAGGAGAAGCTGGTGTTGGTCGTCTCTGTATACAGAGAGCTTTATGATATGTCTGACAAAAGTGATCACACAGGAGACAGGAAGGTTTGTGGGAGCAGCAGCTGTTGTCATAGAGACAAGACGCACATTCAGCGCTTTTATTTTCACCCCCCCAACACTTCAACCAGGCGCTCCCGAGCACACTGCCAGAGCTTTGATGTCTGAAAGAGAAACGCCAGGTGGACACGGGCGCTTACAATTTCATGACATCTCTAAAAGTGAAGTGTTAAGGTTTAAGGTTACGACTCAAATGATTCTTTCCTTTGCTTTATTCTCTTGAGCTGTTTTTCCTGGGATTATGATCAGTTTAGTTTTTATCTGAGTTTTAGTCGGTATTTACACTTTGAGTTTTTCATCTGTGATTGGCTGTTTGGCTCATCGGTTGTTTGGTAAATATTTTGTTACATTCTGAGCACACAATAGATTCTCATTCGTCGGGATAAGTTATTCTCTTATTACTGTAACGATTTTACATCAGAATATAATCTGTGTGTTTGCACATTCTTCACTTTTCTTTCTATTTCCTGTCTTCAAAATGTCCCATCACAATCAATCTTTGGATTTTAATTCAGATCATCTGATTTTCAGGACAGATGGATTCATGTGTTTGACACGTTTAAGTCAAATTGTCCTCCTTTATCGCGTTTCCATTATGACAGATGATGCTCTAAGTAGGAGCGCTGTAACGTGACCTCTGTAGAAAACATGAGGGTCTTAAAAAAGGAAATTTAACATTTAATGTATGATCTGCGTTCGATATTTCAGTCCTTCTCCCTCTATCTTTTAATGTATTACCTCCTCATTCTGCAGAGATGTTTCAGTGATAATCTGAGCAACGGTCTTTTCTGTTTTTCCTCTTCAGGGTTATCCTGGACAGCCGGGACCCTTCGGACCCTCTGGACCAAAGGTACAAACAAACAAACTTGTTTATTTCACTTTTAAAGATCACTGAAAGGTTAACGTGGGATGGTTCTCCTTTTACATCAGTGGGTGTGAATGTGAGACTCTGTGTGGGAGTCTGATGAACATCTCATGAACTTTTAGTTTCCTGATTACATCCCACGCGTCACATGATTAACACCTCATAAAGTATCCAACCAACTGATAGCTGTGAAGGTAAGATAAGAGATGAACCGACTGACCTTTATCAATCTAAAAGGAAATTCTTCCGTCGGGTCGCTCCAACTTCAAAGTAAAACAAAAGAGCGTCAAATATACTGAAAATCAGAGTGATCAATAAAGTGACATGTTGTTAAGGGTTAAATGTAAAAAGAACAGTGTCTAAAATACAAAATCAATAAAAGTACAAAAAGTAGTTATTAATAGTATTTGCAGTAGAGGTTACCCTGCACTCTGACCTTTCAATTGACACCTCATTGGGCCAATTACAACCTTCCATTCACTGTTCCCAGCCTACAGCAGCCAATGAGAGCCTGAGTGACTTCCCCGGTTCTGATGTATCTATAACCAGCCAGTTACACACGACTGTGCCAGTGATTGATGTTTCTTGTAGAGTAGGTAGCCGGTTTTAAGGCATCTCCCACACGGCCGTTTTGGATGCCCCTCAGTTTGTCAGATATGAGAGCAGTTATCAGGTCAACAGGTGTTGCAGCGATGGAAGCAGGTCAAGAGAAGTGGTTCAGATAGAAGTGATTGTACCCGACCTAAAAAGCCTCTGCATGTTTCTAATAAGCTCCACGAGCAGAAACGTGCTCAAACTAGGATCAATATTGGAGATGCTTTTGAAAAATGGAGAGAGGTTAGAACACAGAAAGGTTTACAGACCCATGCAGAGCTGGATAAACACTGAAGCTTCAGAGTCCACCACATGGTGACCTGAGTGAGCATGGACTCTAGAGAGGAGGAGGGGGGGGGGAGACAGCTCTCTATGATGTTTAGAATTTAGACTGCAGTACCCATTTTAACCACTAGTTGTCAGGGTTACATACTGCTCCTTTAAGAGTATTAACAACCCAACATCTTGGTACATTGTAGAAAGTATCTTCAGTTGTCTCTAAAAAAAAGAAAAAGGGTATAGAACCACTTCCATGTCATTATCGGGACTGACCCTGAGAACATTTGGCTTTTTATTATTTATTTATTTATTGAGTTTTATTTATTGAGAGGAAACAAACAATAGGAACAATACTGAAAATAAACTAAACAAAAAAAAAAACCACCCCAAACTAACAGGAACATTTGGCTTTTGATTAAAAATACAACCTGATGTTTTTCTAAAGTTTTGGATCTTTTTGATACTATTGATCATTTAAATATCAGAGATTTTATCGTATTAAAATACTTATTGAAAATTCTGACAACCTTAGTAAAGTAAAAAGTTCTTTATTTACCTCTGAGAATAAATTGTTTATAAGTTAACATTTCTTTAACACCGTTGATTAAGTAAGTTTCAAGTACCTCGTATTAATACTAAACAGCTGTTGAGTTGTCACAAGAAGACGTTGTGATGAAGAGACCACAACAAAAACAAAATTAGAGGAACAAAGAATTGAGGAACGTTGATCTTAAAATAAACACCATGTGGAAACAGTGTGACTGTATGATAATCAGAAGCTTAACGGTCACAGGCTGTGTCACTGCAGAGGTCATGTGGTCTCATGTTGTCTCGACTAAAAACAAACAAAACAAACAAGACACGTGGGGGGGGGAGGGGGCGGGGTACATGAACTTCTGCTGATGTCTCAGGGTAAAAAGTCATCAAACACACTGTACAGTAGTTCAATATAACAAAGATTCGGGGGGTTAGTGTGCGCGCCCCATGTACGGAGGCTGCAGTCCTCCAAGCCGGCTGCCCGGGTTCAAATCCGACCTGTGGCATCTTTCCTGCATGTCATTCCCCACTCTCTCTCTCCCTGATTTCTGATTCTAGCCTTTGTCTTATCTCTGAAAAATCAGATGAAAAAGCCCAAAAATAAACCTTTAGAGGCACCGCTTGCCTAGTGGTTGGTGTGTGCGCCCCATGTACAGAGGCTGTAGTCCTCAAAGCAGGCTGCCCAGGATCAAATCCGACCTGTGGCATCTTTCCTGCATATCATCCCCCCCCCTCTCTCTCTCTCTAATTTTTTTACTCCACAGTCTTGTCTCTAATTAAGGCATGAAAAAAAAGACTCTGCACATTATACACATAAAATCAAAAGTGATGTAGAGGCACATAAACCCACATCACTAAAGGCCCTGACACACCAAGGAGATTGCTGACGCTGACGCTGTTGAATCAGCGTCGGTGGTTGGTGAGGAAAGCCCCTTGAGCATGCCGCTGTAGTCTCCATGCTTTCACCCATTAGTGAGGTTTCTCCTTATTTGTCTCCTCCGCCTCTTCTTTTATTTTTCTACTAAAAGATCAAGAACTGACAACGCCAGCGCCATTTTCTACTTTTTATCAGACATTATTCTCCATTAGTAGGCTACCTATAATACGAGTGGTGACCGACAGCGATGTGAAAATGGCCACATTCGGCCTTCGTTGCCACTAGTTCTTTGCCGTCTGCTTGGTGTGTCAGGGCCTTAACAGTACACTGAGATCTCCTCCTCATACCCCAGTACCCACTAAGACCCCTAACGGGCGGCTCTCTCCATATTAAACAGGTAAAGGTACCAGCCATGAGTCATTCATGAAGCACACGCTGGCGTTCACTCCCAGTTAAAACGGATCAGTCCTATAACTGAGAGACAGCCGCCTGAAGACGTGAGACAACTGGACTCGTTGTGCTCTCAGGGTTACTGCCTAAAAAGCAAACAGTCGGGGGTAAGGAGATCATATACCTCTGACATGATGGCGTGCACTTCTGACCATAAAGACTTGGCAGCTGGACATTCCCAGAACAAATTAAATAATGGAGTCACAGAAGCTCTGCATGAAATCTTACATTAAATAATCTGATACCTAACACGTTTTGATGAACTGTTGAAGTACTGTGGAGCAGTGAACGACCACCTGGTGCATCCACTCAGACAGCTACTGATCAGACAGCAAAAACAGAAACCAAACATCTCAGTTCACAAAGGGGCTTTAGACTGTGCAGGGTTTGAAATGACATCGGAGTAAATGTCTTCTCACTTAGTTATGGGGAAAGTCCGACAGCTGGATGTTACTTATCGCTGAATTCATTCTGTTGTTCATTCCTCCATTGGACGTTAATATGAAGCTCATCAAACATGGGAGTTTTTTCAGCCAACAAGAAACACTGATTAACGTGGAGAAACATGATAAATGTACCAAAATGGGTCATGATGATATAATGAATGTCAGAGCTCGAACAAGCGAGAAGTTTTGCATCTTCTATTTAGATTCATTTTTTAGCTTTTTTCATGCCTTTATTTAGAGACAGGACAGTGGATAGAGGCAGAAATCAGGGAGAGAGAGAGTCAAGACGACATGCGTGAAAGAAGCCACAGGTCGGATTCAAACCCGTGCCAGAGTTCTATAGCCTCTGTACATGGAGCGCTCACACCCACCCCTAGGCCATGGGCGCCCTGTGATATGTCACTTTAAATGTGCTGGGAAACCTCTCTTCTTTAAACAATTACTCAAATATTATTGTAGATTTCTTAAAAATGTAGTGAGCGATGGAGCCCTGCGTTAGTTCAGGGGGAATACGGTAGTCCTGCCTGCAAGCGGCCATCACCTGATCTGAGAACAGCCGCAATGCTAACCAATTATTTTCACACTCTGACAACAAGGCGGTCTATTTAAACCTCTAACTCCACCAGCTTCACTCAGCTTGTTTGCTCGTTATGTCTGCAAGATGTCCGTATCATTACATGCACATTCAGGTTCGCTCTCAGCAAGATCTGTGGCTTGCTGCACTGATACTGCTGACAGCTAAATACAAACCATAAGTGCAATAAATGGTTAAATCTATGACCAGAGTATTCCTGACTGAACTACAGTTGTGAAAATATTCAATCTTTCATTTAAAAAAAATATATACAATCTCTGTTATTTTAATGAAGCATAGTATTGAAAAGTTCTAAAACATGAAAAAAAAAACTACATTTTGAAATTACATTGAAACACTGTCAATAGCTCAAACACAGCGAGTACAGTATCATAAAGCTTGAGTCCAGGAGAGAGATTTGAGTTCTTTGTGGGAGAGGCAGGTGGGCCAAAAAGATAGAAAATATCCCCGACGTCACCACGTGCTGTCCTCTGAGTTCAAGGTAATTCCCTCAGGCCGCTGCTTCATCGCAAGCCTTAGGAAAAACAAACCGTTATTCCATCTGTCATCAGGCTGTTAGACCTCGATAGTACGTCATCGTGTCCCCTCTTCCTGTGTTAAAACACATCCTGTGTTTATTCCTGTGACTCCTGCATCAGCGGCCTGAACGTACATTGAAAGAAGTCTTACAATGTGGTTCCCAAAGTGGGGGGAGACACTGGGAGGGGGGGTCGGGAGATGCCTTCCAAAAACAAATACAAACTGGAAATGACTTGAAATTACATATTTTAGCCATTATTGTGAAATTACAAACAAACATTTTGTTCAGTTAGTTTAAGGCTGCTGTATTTTTTATTGTTGTTCTAATGTCAGTGTTTGGATCGGCCCATTAGCGCGTGCTGCTGTGGGCACCGTTATGCTTTAACCACTTCCAGGGACAGAGGAGGTCACCGGTCTCTTGCATCGTTATTTTGGGGGTCGCGGGATGAAAAGTTTGGGAACCCCTGTCCTTGAATGTCTCGGTTATTTATTTATCGACTTGTTTATTTATTACTGTTGTCCTTGAAGAAGAGCCTGTGGGAAGTAAAATACAATTTTGGAGTGCTGTCCTAATCGTTTGTCTTGGTTACACAAAGAGACCACATGAGGATGTCTCTCTGTGCAGTACTTGTTTGTCTCTGACACCCTCTGCCTGTTTGTTTGTTTGTAAATGGTCTGGGCGGACTGTGGAATCGAATCGCCCTCTGAGATGAACAAAGTTTTCAAAGTCTAACTCTAAAACTTTGGCAATGTTTCCAATGTTGCTAGAGCTAGTTTGACTCTATTTACATACTCGACAAATTACTAAAAGTTTGTGTAAACATTCAACAGAAGGCTGTGATATCAACCACCAGGCTAAATGTCAGACATGTGGGCCAAGTAAATACTAAGTTTACAAACTGTGGTTTCAAAATTTAGAAAAATAAAGAAGACATTTCTGACAGCCATACGTTTGTTATTATATATGATTAATTCATTCTAAATCATTTAAAGTCCTCCTAACCCACATTTCCTGAATCTTCTGACTCATCCACACATGACTTCAGTTTTTATGATTTAGGGGTAATAAAACATTCAAAAAGATACTCTAATATGAGTCGGTTTCTAAAGCATATCATCAAGTTTAAACTCTGTAACGCTTGACTTTCCCAGGGGAAGAATGGGAAATTTCTCATTTCTCAAATTCTCATTTCAGGAAGTATTTTGACATTTTGAAATTTTGAAATGATTTGTAAGGAGTCATTTTCATGTCTGTTCTCACATTATCTTGAACATCAGGGAGTTTCACTTCATGAAAAAAAGAAATGGCAAAACTACTGAGAGGGTTTGTTTTGAAGTATGACCTCTTGTAGATAAAGCAGGTGAAAGCCTCCTGTCTGGATCGTTAGTCAGAATAAAACAGAAACTGGGCGTGGATCAGGACAAGGATCAGTCAGTAAGTGAAAGTGCTTTCTGCATAGAATCACTCAAAGACTTATCACATGACACAACTGGTAGAGTTCCCCAAAGTATTTGTTACTTCAGCTCTTTGGGAGTCAAGAGAAAGTATTCTACTGTACACCAACATGTAATAAAAGTAATAAACACAGGAGGGTTGAAAAGTCTAGCTGAAAGTAAAACTGCAGCCACAGCAAGGAGCCAGGTTGTTATTAAGCAACAGAACATTTATTAGCAAAAGTGAAAGCTCCTTTAATTCAACATAAGTAATCTGTCAACATACTCTGCAGCGGGTGAAAGGTTGCATTAAATGTGTTGCCTCGAGCAACTCTTTGGAAATGTTCCTTTTTGTCAGCAATTCACCTGATCTCTGCTCGCTGCTCCTGTACGTGTCTCCTTCTGCTCTCTTAAAGCTGACAAAAGTCCAACAACAGAGAACACAAATCTCTCTGCTGGATTATTTTTAAGCAGACCTTAAAGGTTTAATATGTGATTTTTCACACTTAAATGTAGAAATCAAGTATCTCCTCTGAAAATAACTCTGTGAGTCATGACTGTCTACAATGGGTGTAACACCCGAGTCCCACTGTCTGTGATGTTTTCAGAGTTTTCAGAGTCCTATCTTCACTTTGTTTACATCGCCAGGACGGCCGGCTGACTCCTCCCCTCGAGTATAAAAGTTGTTTAATTGAGGGACTAGAGAAAAGAAGAATAACATACTGTACTCACTGCTTAACTGTGTTTCTAGATCACGCTCATTTCAGGTAAATTTACATGCAGTGTGAAGATACGAGCATAATAAAGATCACTAGCATTAGCATGCTAACACAACAATGCAGCGCCAGTTGTTTTGGTTTCATGCTGGTGCTCAAGGGCGACATCTGCTGGATCAAAAAATCGCATTTAAAGCCTTTAACAACACTGTGCATGGGACTGAAACCCAATAAAATAAACATAAATAATAGAATATTTATGGCAGTATAACACATAATATCTGCAACATATGTGTTGTTAAATTAGAGTAAAATGCTAATTTCTAGTGGTGTGACGAAATATCTGACTCCATTCGTTCTGCAGAGTCTCTTTGCACCTTTCAGAAAAAACTAAAGACCCAGCTCTTTATGAACACCTACAACCTTAATCCATTGGATGCTAATGTGAGGAGGATATGTGAACAGCCAGGTCAGGAGAATATCCGGAGTGTATATGTTAAAACAATTCTATTAAGAGGAAGCATTAACTCTTTAGGGAACTGGAGCTGTAACATGTCATCTGGGCAAACCCAGTAGGCCTATGTCAGTTGACTCTTGACATCAGGTTTTGTCTTACTGTTTAAGTTCCCTTTTTTTGTTCTTCTGTTTTCTCTAAGGGCACTCAAGGCCAGGACGGCATGCCCGGCAGTGATGGTGACCCCGGAGAAGATGTGAGTTTATACACAATAAGACCCCCCAAATACCTCCCCCGTAGTTGTTAAACCGCCTTTTGTTCCCTCTGTCTGTGTTTTATTTATTTTCCTCAGGGTCCTATAGGAGTCCCGGGTGTGATAGGAGACCCTGGACAGTTTGGTCCCAAGGTAACGAACACAACTGCCTCAACACTGATATAGATAAAAGTGAAGATACAGTTCTTTATTAATGGAAAATACCTTAAAGGTGACATATCCTCCTCCTCCTCTTCAGTTTAAATAAGTCTCAGAGCTCCACAAAACATGTGTGTGAAGTTTCTTGTTCTAAATCCACTCTGATCCTGTATTTGATCATGTCTATAAACCCCTCTATTTCAGCCCTGCTCAGAACAGACTGTTTCTGTGTCTGTACCTTTAAATATGTAAATGAGCTGTGTCTGACCACGCCCCCTCTCTGGAAGGGCTCGGCTGTACTCGGTGCTTTCTCGCTCCATGTCCTATTGTTTACGGTGAGAAGGCAGACTCAGAGGGCAGAACAAACACCTAGCTGTGGGAGTGTCACCCACCTGGGGGAGGGGCTACTGCCCTTTGTGATGTCATGAAGGGAAAATCTCCAAACGGCCTGTTTGAGCACACATTTTCTGAAAAGTGGAGCAGGCAGAAGACGGAGAGGATGGACTTTTCTCATCATTGGGGGATTTGTAGACACATTAGAGACACATTATAAAAGTGTTTTGTTTGGGAGCTATGATTCAACCAGGGGGGTTTTATTCAGTCAGCATCCAAAGGAAATGACTGGAGTCCTGCAGGAATCTGATAGGATAAGTTTCACAATGATACCACATTATTTATCTCAGAACCTGATACAGATAATCATGATTCATGACTTAGGAACCCTTGGTGTGAGTAATTTTATGTCACAAGATAACCAAGTTGGCGAGATGATGGGACAGCCTCACCGCCTTGGTATGGTGTACCAGCGCTGGTATGGTGTCCATTGTTAAGCTTTGATTTATGGGGAGTTTGATTACTGGGGCCCATACTTTGGATAGCTCCGGTGGATAAATCTTTAGCAGGCCAGTTGGAAGAAGTGTCTGTGTTCACACATGCAGCTTTTTCAGGAGTTTTGTGCAGGCGTGAACAAGGCTTCGGCCATTTTGACCCCAAAATATACAACTAACAGGACTCAGGTTTTGCAGTGTGGGTGGAAACAGGAACAGATCAAACAGTCTACTTTGAAATAATCCTGTTGAATTAAACAAACAGCTGAACATCTGCTCAGGATCATAACGTCTGTTCTTCTTCTGCAGGGCAGTAAGGGCGATCAGGGAGTGAGAGGACGTCGAGGCCGAGTGGGCGCTGTGGTGAGTCAAGTGATAAATAAAAAGCATCCTGTCACTTTGAAGTGGATGCTTTGATTAGTTAATCAACTACGTTTAATTCTAAAGAACTGAAAAGGGGAACTCCTTTCTCTGAGTCAATCTGGGAATGGCAAGATGTTTGTAAATGTAAAACAGGTTTGATCCCACCTACTTCCTCCTCATCTTATTCTAGACAACAGCCTCAGTTTGTCTTTATAATCATTACTGACTGAAAAAAGGAAATCCTGATTAAGCTCACAAGTGTGAGAAACTTTCACTCTGAGCGGGGGGAGGAAGAGAAAAATAAACATGATGATTCGTCAGCCCTCTCTAAGAGGAAAAGGGAAGCATTTGTAAATTTATCCTGCTCTGAGGGGGAACAGAAAACGCAGAATTTACATGTTTTATTTCTGAGAACCTCACAGTAGAAAAACTGATTCATACTCTGATGATGTCATTCACTGAGCAGCTGAAGTGCACTGATTATAAAGAGCTTCTCAAAATGAAGCCACGGATTTAAACCTTAAGGATCCATCTTTTTTTGTGTTTGTGTTTAGAGAGCATTTGTTGTTGCAGTTTGTAAACAATACTCACGCTCACACTCACAGCAGGAGCATGTAGTGTGTACGTTTACTGCTTGTAGCTACACTGCAAGCTAACGCACGCTAACACAAGCTAACCGCCGGTGTTTGTCACCGTCCTGTCCAACAGGAAGTAGACCAACTCCACGTCCACGGGTAAAAGACAACACAAGGTTCACCCTCGTTTTAGAACGAGCTTTATCCACTTGGTGTTTCACCCTCACTGTGATTCTATTTTCTCTTCTTGGCGGCTACATTCACATCAGTCATATTTGCCGATTTGAATGACTCACCTGCTGCGCTGTCATTGGCTGGAGGAAACACACCAGCTCCACCCAGAAACGTCCCGAGTCAACCAGAACAAAGTAGAACAGTAAAATCCAGTCAGAGGACAGAGTCTCTGCAGACACAGTCACCACCACACATGTACGGAGGCCCAGAAGGGACAATGGAGCAGCTTTACTTTTTTAAATCTCCAAACGGCCTGTTTGAGCACAGATTTTCTCAAAAGTGGAGCAAGTAGAAGACAGAGAGGATGGACTTTTCTCATCATTGGGGGGTTTGTAGACAGACTAGAGACACATATTAGAGTCAGAGGAACATGGAGAAGTGTGTGGCCTTTAAATTCAGCATCTCTGGAGATAAATGGATCATACAAGTAAAGTCATTTTAGAGAGGACCGTGGGAGGAAGCTTCTTCTTCTTCTCTTTCAAAGCAAAACAAGAGTAATGACATCTTAATCCACTCATCTGTAAATATTGTAAATAAACCTGCAAGAAAACTCTGCTGTTATTTCTACTTGTGTTTAAACATAACATCATAAATCAAAGTAATGCAGTGCTGTAGTTATCAGTGACGCAAATAAAAGATTTATCGGTCGATCTTCGCTCCAACCCTCACCTGTGGTCACCTGAGGTTGTGACCGAAAGAATAAGCGGCTGAAATTAGCTTCCTCTGTAGGGTGTCTGGGCTCAGCCTTAGAGAGAGGGGGAGATTCAGGGGGAGCTCGGGGGGAGCTCGGGGGGGAGCTCGGAGTAGAGCCGCTCCTCCTTCACATCGAAAGGAGTCAGTTGAGGTGGTTTGAGCATCTGATTAGGATGCCTCCTGGACGCCTCCATTTTCTGGGCACGCAAGTGCCCAGTGTACCTCAGACACGAGCAATCAACCCTGATGCTGTCACACGGATCAGCCAATCACACGTCGTGAAGGATCAAATCCTGCTGATAATAAATCCAGCAGAGCGTGTAAAATGTTAAAAAAACAACATGGGGGTTTTTTTTCTTTCTTATGAAACAATTTACTTCTGTAGAAGTCAACTGTTGGAGTTCTGCTGAACTCAAAGTTTCACATCGTGTGAATATAAAACCTCCAGCAGCTGTTTGACTGACTCAACGAGACGGGAAAGTCCCTCAGGGGAAAAAAAACAAAGAAGATATCATCAAACACAGTTCCTTTGTTGACCTACCACACACGGCGGGACAGCTGGAGAAAGATGTCAATCAAAACTAAATAATAACAGGCTGACGTCATGATGATTGGTTGCAGGCTTGTAGCCACGACCTCTTTGAAAAGTCCCGCCAATTTGAACATTTGATGAAGGTCTCGTACAGACACGTTGGCGGTGCAGGTGTTCCTGATCCTGTTTGTTCATGGAGTCTTTTAAGTATTAAGAGGAAACCATGATGTGTGTTGCTGTGTTGGAAATTATACACGGAAATGACTTGAATAAAACAAATATGAATGAATGATTAAATAATGGTCAGTGAAGGTCACACAGACACCCTGATGGTAGAGGCTGCTGTGTGACGAGTCCATCAGAAATAACTCATCCATTCATGGAGATCGAAAACCCCCGACCTTCCAGTTGAGAGAGGAACGACTTTACCGCTGAGCCACAGCCAACACTTATAAAAACTCCAGACTGTCTGAAAACAAAGCTGCTTTCACAGGAATGTAAAATGTGACCTTTAGAGATTTCAGGGTGAAGTACCATGGCTGCGCCGTAGTTTAACTTCCTCTTACTTTGCACAACATCGCCTTTGTTTTGATGTTTTTTTCTCATCTTTCTATTTACCTTTTTTTTAAACGTCACACAGTTTGTTTTTGACAGTAACAAACAGTAAACACCGAGATGTTGTTTTCATTCATTGTCTGTTCGTTTGTGTCCCTTCCTGTTTGTTTTTCGTCAACAGGGGGCCGTGGGGGAGCAAGGGGATGCTGGAGTACCAGGAAAACCGGGAGTGAAGGGTCTGCAGGGCTCCACTGTGGGTACACAACGCTCGCAGAACAATTCACGCATCAGTAGCTGATAGGGTTCTAGTACTCCAAATCAGTCTCATTCCACTTTTTGAAGGTCTCATCTCAGAATCCAAAGCATTTTGACTCGGTCTTGTCTCGGCCTCAGACTGGGCAGACTCCGGATTTTAAACCAAGACCGGTCAAGACCACCACTGATTGGCTATTACTCCACATCATTACTGTGATAAGAAAGAAAACATATAAATTCTATTCTTATGTAGTTTGATTTGGTGTTGATCTTGACTCGGTCTCGATCCCTAAATGTCTTGATCTTGACTCGGTCTCGATCCCTAAATGTCTTGATCTTGACTCGGTCTCGATCCCTAAATGTCTTGGTCTTGACTCGGTCTCGATCCCTAAATGTCTTGGTCTTGACTCGGTCTCGATCCCTAAATGTCTTGGTCTTGACTCGGCCTCGATCCCTAAATGTCTTGGTCTTGACTCGGCCTCGATCCCTAAATGTCTTGGTCTTGTCTCGGTCTCTGATATGTCTTGGTCTCAGTTAGTGTGGTCTTGACTACAACACTAGTAGCTGATCTATTTATTTTATATATTAATGTGATTCATGTGAATACTGAAGATATGCAACCCAAGACTTAAAACGAATTAGGATAAAAACAAACGACTCACTGTGGCATGAATTCATAGTCTAAAATCACTTCCTTTAACTGCAGTGATTGAGTTTGTTCTTTTTTCTTCTTTCAGGGGGCCAAAGGTGAGACGGGACCTGACGGCGAGAAGGTGAGAGTCTGAGAGTATCAGACGACGTTTAAGATAAAGAAGATTTTTGTTTTGATCAGGTGCTTTTGCCATTCCAGAAGATGATGCTGCAGCCGCTACAATCACAAACTTGAAGTACCTTTATTGATAAAGAACCCTCAACTTTTTGAAGTCTTACATCCGTCCACTAGAACAAAAATTAAGGCCACGTTTACAAGATTGTGAAAACGACCACCGTGCACATGGATCCACAATAACAACTAAAAACGCTGTAGTATGCATGCCAGGCTAGAAGTTGGCGGCTTGATTTTCTAATGAAGCAACACGCGCATACACACATACTGCTCCTTCCACAGGGAGACGAGGTGTAAACACACCAAAATGGCCGACGTTGATGAACGATGATGAGGTGTTGCTGCTGCTCCCTTCTGGTAGATGGAAGGTTAGGACATTCATGTGCTGCTCGGGCGGTCCAAGATTCAGAGTTTGGAAGTTGTTCCTCTGACTTCAGTGTGTTCATGTGATTTTAGTTCTCTGAATGTTGTAGCAACAGGAAACGCGTGAATTCTACAAAGAAGAAGATGTGTGAATGTCTCTGTTAAAAGTGATATTTGAGCAAAAAGTTGATGTGCAATACGTGAATTATTTAAAAAGTAAGTTGACATTAACAAAACATATTTTGCCCCCCATGTGATGATGATTCTGACGGCAAGTCGGGAAGTCGGGCACCTCATTCGTCCGAGTTTCGACTTGAGAGCAGGTGTCCATGTGCATTTTTCACATCGGAAACTAATTTTTCCAATTTGTCCGACACCACATGAATGCAACATTAAGCCCAGAAACAGCAAGTGGTTAGGGATCCCAAACTGAGGTCAAACAGCTCACACAGCTCATATGACTTTGGACTTGTCAGCTGAGCTGTCTGAGAGTTTGTAAAAGTGAAATGAGACGTTCAAAGATGCAGCAGTGTCCTTCTTTTACATCACTGAGACTACAGGGAGACACTGAGGACCACTATCTACGGAGAGCCTGAAGGGACAAAACAGCATGAGATTAAAGGACGGATATGTGTGTGTTATCTATGTTCCACTCATCATCAAACACTGTCAACAGAAACGTGGAGTTTCCCTCTCGTCTGGTGCCTTTTTGTTTTGAATACTGGTTCCTGTTTTTCAGGCTGATTGTTTACTATCATTTCCAGTCTTTACACACCTGTCCACACACCCACACACACACGCACACACACACACGCACACACACACAGCTGCTGCTGTTGTTGTTCGTCTTTCGTCACATGTTGTCGGGTGTGTTTTTTCGCAGGGTGTTTCTGGAAGGAAAGGAATTAAAGGAGCCAAAGGACTTAAGGTAATTTAACAGGAACACTGATGATGAAACACCCACACACACTTCACTTCCTTTTTGTAAAACCTGCCCTGATTACATCACTGATTGGTTTTTCTTCCTCCTTTTTTTTACCTTTCAGGGAAGTGTTGGAGACGGTGGAGACAAAGGACAGGTGGTTATTCTGTTTTATTTCTATGACGTCACGGTTAAAGAATCTCTGAAACGGGCTCCATCTAACGCCTGGTTTGACTGTACAATGAGTAATACAGAAAACAAACTGCTCCATCAACAGTGTGTGAAAGCAGGGATCATAAACACGTCATTTTTGGGATTAATTTGTTTGACATCTGAATCGTTTCTACCCTTTAATGACTGATGTTGAAAATGTCAGTGGCTCCAGTATTGTACCATGGGGAACTCCGCTGGGTGCAAAGTTTGGTAAGAAATGGATAAATGTTCAGGAATAAACCAGAAAATACTTTCTGGATTCAGATCCTTTCTTGTCCCATAAGGGGGACATTTGTGACATTTGACAACATCACCTTAAAATATTAATTAAAACAAAGTTAACAAACCAATCAACACAACATAATATGAAACAAAATAAAACATCACAGTAAAATCAGTAAATCAACAAAGAGCTCATATTTAAATGGGAATTTTATACTAAGTGCAAACAGAGCAAGCTAAGGGCTAACTGCTCGCTAACGGGGACAAATGAGACCTGGAGTCTTTTAGTGTTCCTCACAGGAGCTCTGAAACGACGACCTAAGGGGCCAAAGACTCTCTGAAGTGGGTGATGTGATCAGACCTCTATAGCCTCAGCTCTCCTCATGACCTGCTGGTTATAAATGGTCAGAAGCCGCAGCCCGACACCTCCCTGAGGTTTTGCTGCTTGTTTTTAAAAAGCCTCCCAGGTCTGTTCTTATTGGTTAGGGGTCAGGCTTCCAGACCATGCAGCAATACAAACATTTAACAATCTTACGACTATAAAGGTCGGACAGGAGTCTCTCTGTGTGGAGTCTGCATGTTCTCCTCGTTCATGTGTGGGTTCTCTCCTGGTTCTCCGTCTTCCTCCCACAGTCCAAAGACATGCTCGTTAGGTTAACTGCTGACTCTGAATTACCCGTAGGTGTGAATGTGAGTGTCTGGTTGTCTGTCTCTATATGTCAGCCCTGTGATTGGCTGGGTGTAACCCCGCCTCTCATCCAATGACAGCTGGGATCGGCTCCAGCACCCTGGCGACCCCGAACGGGAAAAAAGCGGTTTAGATAATGGATGGATGGATGTTATATTCCTGAGCTCCTGCCTATTTTTCTGTTAAAGCACTTTGTAAACATCTGTTTTTTATATAAATGGTAAATGGACTTGAGCTTGTTTACGACTACTCAAAGCGCTTTTACACCGCAGGTCACACCTCCACATCCACACACTGATGGTAGAGGCTGCTGAGTAAATTGACCATCAGAAGTAAATAATCCATTCATACACATTTATTCACCGCTGGTTAAGTGTCTTTCCCAGGGACACGTCGGACATGTGGCTGCAGATAGATAGTTACTCTATTAATGCTTTGCAGGTAATTTCACTTCTCATGTCTTTCCCGACAGCGAGGGCCCAAAGGTGCAGTCGGTGGTACCGGCGTCCCCGGCCCCGTGGGACCGCCTGGCATCCCAGGGACCAGAGGAGAGCGCGGCACCATCGGTGACCTGGGAGTTAAAGGCAAGGCGGGAGCAAAAGGTGTTCCAGGGCCCACTGTGAGTAAAGGATCGTCTGCATACTCTACATGAACTCAACGTGTTGTTGGTGTTTTAAAACATTGTGCAAAGTCACAGGAGTCTCTAAATAACACAAGGCTTTAAACATTTACGGGCTAAGAATCAACTCACTTTGATTTAGCACCTGATGCACTGATCTCTGTCTGTCCTGCAGGGTCCTGGTCTGACGGACGAGCAGGTCCTGCAGCTCTGCAAAGGTGTAGTCACGGCCCAGATCTCCCAGTACGCCTCCTCCATCCGCGCCAAGTGCTCCCAGGGCTGCCCCATCAACAACCGCACACTCATCGGGCCCCCAGGAGCCCAAGGGTCCATGGGATCAGCGGGGAAGTCTGTAAGTCCACCTCTAACCTCACTGCTTTGTTGGACGTAAAAGGCGGTGTTAAGTTTATATCTGTAGACTTCAATGGGACGTGTAAATATTAGTCAACACTTCAATTATAGTATACTACTTAATCATTTCGTCTCCGTCTCTGCCTCCTGTCAGGGTAAAGCAGGTAAAGCTGGAGCTAAAGGAGCCCGAGGAGCTCAAGGTGACCGGGGACTGGAGGGACAGAAAGGAGCGCCGGGTAAAAGAGGTGAGATCATGTTCTAACGCTGCTAAAGCCGACCTGTTTTATTCTGCTGATCCCCCATTTTAAAAACTCACTTATAGTGTTACAATGATAAACGTTACTGTTCAACAGTCAAACACGGGGCTGAGAAATAGAGACAGACATCCAGCCACTCTCAAGGATCAAGGTTCAAGGTTCATATTCACACTTACGGGCAATGTCGATCTGCAGAGTCCCTCTGCACCTTTAAGAAAAAGCTAAAGACCCAGCTCTTTCATGAATACCTACTAACTTAATGATGATGGTCTCCATATTATTGATGATGATGATGGTAATGACGATGGTTTTTGTTTGATAACGACGACTTATAAGATGGTTTCTATACTGATTAGAGCTCTCAAGAACTGCCCTCAATGTTGTGCTTTGCCTCTGGTCACTTCCTGTCAGCACCTGTGTGTCCAATCAGACTCAAAGCTGATCGTTTGCTCTTACTCACATTGTTCCCTTTTTTCTAGATCCTTGCTTGTGTTGTTCTTACTCTCTGATGTACGTCGCTTTGGATAAAAGAGTCTGATAAGTCAATTGTAGAATTGTAGAATGTAGATTAGATGATGTCTTTGGACTGTGGGAGGAGGCCGGAGTACCCTGAGAGTACTCCTGTCAGACGGGGATTCAAACCAGGACACCTTCTCGCTGTGTGCAGTCCATGACTAAAATCACACCTGGTCCTCAAAGTCATGAAGAGTAATTAGTACGTTTGCTTTTAAGGGGGCCCAAGAGAACGGCATTAAGAACTAAACTGAGAATGGGACAACTAAGGACAAGGCTCATGTCGTCATACAGATTTAAACCAACTGTGATTGTTATTCCTTTTTTTTTCTCAAAGCTTTTGTGTTTTTCTTCACAGGTCAAAAAGGAGCCAAAGGCCTCGCAGGTGCTCCAGGTAAAGGTCTGCCAGGACCTGATGGACCTCAAGGCCTCAGAGGTTTGTAACCGTTGATTTATACACAATCATTCAGGTTTTTAACAGAGAGAAGTTTAAATGATACAACACGTCTTCTCTAACAAGTGGGAAGGATTAATGAGAATATCACATCACTGCTCAAACACTGAAAGGTCCCAAATAAGATCATCAGGAAGTACAGAGAGCAGAATCACTGCATGAACGTTTTCTGGATTTTTAATAACTCAGAGGATTATTTTGGGTACACATTACTCATTTCTCCTTTCATTGCTTTTAACAACATGTCTAATTTTGATCAGTGTTCAGGGACCATTTCTGTTTATGTACAAGCTGGAAATCAAAATTCACAAAGTTCCGTTTTTGGTGACCAAGAAGTGATTTTTAGTTGCTGTGGTATCGAAACAGGTTTTTGATTATAACTGGTATCATATCGAAGCTCTAGATTCTGGTACAGAGACAACTCGAGTATAAATAAATATGCCATTTTAACAGAAGAACTATTGAGGTTTTCATGTGCCTGTTTTACCTCCTTGTTAATAAGCGACTGGTCTTAAATGTCTCTTTGATATCCCTCTTCAGGTTTGCCGGGACACCCAGCAGAACCCAAAAACGGCATGGAGGGTCCCCTAGGTCCCCGTGGTTTCCCCGGTCCAGTCGGTCAGACCGGCATGCTCGGGATCGCAGGTGTGCCGGGATTTTGTGAGGCCCGTGACTGCAGCATTCACGCACCGGTGATGCGTAAAGAGCAGGGTCTGGTGAAAGGACCGGTCAGTTTAAAGTTCTGAACCTGAACGTGAACAAAAAGGACTTCTGTGGGATTCTAGAGGGTCCGAGATTCTCCATGTGGCAACTTCCTCCAAATCCATTCGAGTTCACATAAGAGCTGGTTCCATGCGTAACTGAGAAAATTGCTAAATTTGTGGGGTTAATTTGTTTGACATCTGGATCGTTTCTACCCTTTAATGACTGATGTTGAAAATGTCAGTGGCTCCAGTATTGTACCGTGGGGAACTCCGCTGGGTGCAAAGTTTGGTAAGAAATGGATAAATGTTCAGGAATAAACCAGAAAATACTTTTTTAATCATGCCAGACAAACTTTCCTTTAAAATTTTAGAGGTTTCATTCTTCAGAAAGGATTAAGTACTTTCAGAATTGACCATGAATAAATGCGTCTAAAGTAATATTTGGTAAAAACGCTGAAAATTCCCCTGAAACTTTCCTCCATGTTGGTTTTTCATTCTTTTTTTCTGGCTAAGTCACATAAAAAAATTATCTGTAAATATTTTGTAAAGTAAGTCAAACACATGTACTGTACTCTGAAATATGTTTCAGATAAACTGACGTTTTTTAATCTGAGTCTTCAGTTTGTCGATCACTTCATGCTTTATTGTTCGAAAGGTGTTTCGCTTTAAAATTAGAAAATTTTCAATAACACACACAAAAAAAAAAAATCTAAATCTGTGCCAACACCTCAGATTGTCCATTGAAACTTAAAAAACTAGAAAAGAATTAAAGTAATTATATGTATGATCATGTCTCTGTAGTTATCTGGTTATTTTATCCTGCAGACTGATCGGTACTGTAAATGCTGGGGCATGCGCCCTCATGGACGCAATTGGAGCCGCCATCACTACCTGATGCAGTTGAAAATTCACCATTAATGATGTCAGTCTGGGACGCCCGTTGAGCAGCATTGAGAGATGTGTAGCTCAAAAACATAGTAATTTATCTGATCCTGGCGTCAGTAAAGTCCCTCATGTCAGCCTCTGCCTGAAACTAGGGGGGCGTGTCTTTGAAAGAGCTGTCAGGGTGGGTGTGTCCTACAACTTTTTGCTCCATGCTTTGGTCTATTTGGTCAGCATGACCTGATCAGGTCTCGCTAAGTTCTCGTAACTTATGTTGTGTTTAAAAACATTTAAAGACATATTTTTTTTAAATGTAATTGTTACAACTCAAGAAACATGCAGTTGTAATAAAGTTTCACGTTACAAGGTTATAATTTGTAAAAAAAAAAAAAAAAAAAAGGTTTCTAGTCTTCTTCTGGCGTCATTCAGCCTCTTTATACAAAGTTCAATGTCTTACTTTTAAAAGAGTAAACTAACAACACAACAGGATCTCAACACTAAATAAATCAATCATGACACAGAGTGCAGGGAAAGCATTTATTGCTCTAGTCTAGAGAGAAGAAACAGGAAGGACTTCACAAACGTTTGGCTCTAGTTTGTTTGATGGCACGTTACAGTACTTTGGTACACAGCACAACAACGACAGGGTAGCGAGTAAAACATAACAACCATGATTCAGTATTGCTCTGTGGTTTTTACAAACAAATTCATTAATGAGAGACAATATAAAGAAAAAACAGATTTAAGAAACAGTGCTGGTTTCACAGTTTTCCTAATCAACATTCACTTCTGTAAAAAAAACAAACACAACAACGAACTAGACCTGGGGAGGAGTTCCAGTTTCAAACAAATAACACTTACATTCAGATAATAAGAAAATAGACATTCATTCCAGCAAACACTGGAACAAGTGGTAACACACAAGAAGAGCACTTTTGTTTTACTTTTGCATAGAGAGGCAGTGGGAATCCTCGCTCTTACTTGGCCTTTAAGAAAATGGACATTATCAAGTGTTATTGTGACCATTTCCTGCTAACACTGGCGTCAGAGGCTAAATGCCTGATTTAAAAAAGTGAAAGGATTGGGAAGCAGGAAAGAGCATCTTCAGAGTTCTTCAATGTTTTGAAATATGATCCAAACTGATTCTCAGATTTAAGACAAACATTAAGACTGACTGAAAGTCAAACTTGTTAGAACTGAAACAATATCAGTGATTATCACAGCTGGAGTAAGTTCTAAGATTTCATATCAGATTTTTTTTGTCCAAAGAATCCTCAAGTGTGTGATGTCGCTACGATTATTTTACTGCTCCCGTTGTTGACATCTAGGATTACAGGTCACCAACGATTACAGGTCATCTTCTGAAGTCACGTTTGATCTCACAGAGTGTCTGTCTGAAATGGTTACTACAATCGGCAGGTGTGTGGTCTCCCGTCTGGGTTGCGTTGTCTAGTGTGTGCGTTCAGATTATGATGGTAAAAATCTGAAACTGTCCTCATATCTGTGGTCTCCCACGTTTTTTAAAATCCGTTCTGATTTGAAAATCGTTTAGTGTGTGACCAGCTTTAGCATTACATTACGTTTCAACCATGAATATATTCATGATTCTGTTATTATTAGCATATTTACCTGGTATGTTGTCTAGCTCCCCATCTTTGTGTAAAGAAATTAAGTTTGGACTTCTAAGTCACCAAAGAGAACTCGGAAGTTTTAACCCCTCTGGAAAGTCAAGGGGTGGTTAGAAAAAGTGCGTAAAAAGACTAAAATTCTACTGTAATGGTATCTCAATAAGCACAAAGTAGAATGATAGATCTATAAAAGTGCATAAAAAGTTTCAACTCTTCGCTGATGTGATACGCAGATGATATGATGCTTTACCTAAGACTGTCCGCACCAAATTAGGACTCATAGGGCATCTTGGCAGTAACTTTTTCAAGAGTTTTGTGCATGTTTGAAAGCCCTAATTCCCCCCCTAACAATTCAGTCGTGTCTCATCTCGAGTTTTTATTACCAAATATCTATTTTTAGCCTGCCAACATCTCGTCTACATCATGGAAAGAAGGTCGCCGATGAACTTTTATCGTTAAAACTGCTTAACAAGAATCACACAGCGCTCCGCTCAACAGTGTGCATGTGACATACACAGCTCTGTGCAGCGGCAAATTACGTTTTAGTCGCACGACAAAGTGATTAAAAAATCGAATTCAATTCAATAAATTTTAGCTATTCGTTGTTGCAGCCTAAAAATCTAAAGATGGATAATGTAACATTTCCAAGCAGCTCGGGTAAAATCAGGTCGATATGAAATGGTTTAAATATTTAAAATGTTGACTTCTGCTTTCAGATTTAAATGGAATCGTAACAGATTCTGCTGGTTTTTATAACATGATTTTTTTATTATCATAAATTAATAGTCGGTCTTTGTGCTATTTGCTCATCTGGCACTTGGGCGATATGTTTTGTGACTTTATGAAAGTCATCATAGTGGTTTTTTTTCCCCTTGAAAAATAAAATATATAAATGTGTGCTTTGTTTAATTCGACTGGCGTACAGGTGGACCAATCAGGTGCTTTCTGCTCTTTCCTGCTTCGTCTCTCTTTCACCTTCCTTGCTGGTTATTCTTTCTAACAACATTCCCATTAAAAAGTGCTTTGAAAAGGAAAGACAGATATTTTTCAGTGCAAATCTAGAGTCACCTTTTAAACCATTCATTTCCCAAAACACAAAACTGAAACATCACAATCAATGTTCTCTTAAGGCAGCAATGTTGGAATGTAAACACAGTGATATGTGTCATTCCTATGTAGCCTACATCACTGTTTCCTAAACATCCAATTAGTAATCTAACTAACACAAGACAGACTTTGATTTGTGCACGTCTGTCAGTTGCATGTCAACCCTTTTTGTACCTGATTGTTCCTACAGCTACCTAATCTCCTATGTTACTATTAATACCATCTTGTTCTCGTTTCCCTTCTTCCCTTTAATGCTCTAAACAAGGGGTCCAAATATGACGGCTAATGAGAACCATCTTTAACCGTTCTTTTGGGAAGCTTTGAGTCATTGCACGAAAAGTAAACAAAAGAAAAATAAACAACAACTCCAAGTTGCAGAGTGGGAGAGGCTGCTGGTTCAGGAAGTGTTTTTTTCAAACTATACACTAAATGAAAGATTTATATTAAATATATTAATAAATATTAAAACAAGAGCATAAAAAGGATCACATAGGGTTTATCCTACTCGTTTTTATGTCATTTCTGAGAAGTCGAAGAATTCCCAATGCCCATTTTTAAAATGCCCATTTTTACAGCACCATTAAACATGTTCACAGCCTGGTACAAAAAAGATTTGGGCCTGAGTTAGCTCATGTTCTTTTGGCACTAACTGTACAGAGGAGGATTTTTCTTGTAACTCGTCCGTTTTGATTAAATGAAGGCTAAGAGTTTTGCATGATCAGGAGCTTGGAAAATCTGACTGACAGGCGGGTATGTTGTAGCAAGTTGCCAGGAAGGTAAACGCCCGCCTGAGCTCCACTTCTTTACGTCTAGATGGACTGAAAGGTAGATTAAGACATATCCAGGATGGCCATCGTTTGGCAAAACATGGAGCCCAAAACTCTGAGGTCCAAAAACAAGAAAAGCTCGATTAGTTACATATTAGCACCATTAAGAGCCAGTTAGCACCGGTCAAATCTTCTCTTCTGATAATTAAACTAGGCGAGTCTCATGCCCAAACCGTCAGTCAGGTAGCTGTGACCAAGACATAACTTCCTGAACCAGAATCTCCTCAAACGCTGCAACTTGATCGAAGTTTTACAGGAAATCACAGAAGAGTTTTACCTTAGCAAACAACAAAAGTGATGAGATGTTAGTTGTTGTTTAGTAGTTAGTTTGAGTTGATTTGATATACGGGATAGCAGCTTTTTTCTGTGATCCCTGGCGGCTGCATGAAGACATAAAAAAACACTAAAAGCTACTTCCATCAAATGCCGCAGAGGATGGAATAAATACTTTAAATAATGGGGGGGTTATATAAATAGGATGTAAAGCGGGAAACTTTTTTTTCTAGGTCAAATCAAACAGCAGTGAGAGAGGCACAAGTGAAGGAAATGAAGGAAGAACACTTAGATTCATTGTGTGCATTATAAACGTCCTCTTGGTGATTGTCAGAGAACCAACAAGAGATCAAAACAGATGTGAGTCCTCGAGTGTAGCTGCTTCACGCTGCTTCACACTGCTAGGCACTGCTAGCGAGGTAGTGGGTCGTTTCAGAGCTTATTAAACAGTTTGAAAAAATAGACAAAGCCTATATAAATATACTCTTAACATCTTTCTAAAGTGCGAGAGGACAGCAAGCAGAAGCCAGAAACTCTTCTCTGAAATCGTACCATAGAGACAGCTGGTTTTCAGAGCTCGATCATTTGTTCAACTAAATGATCGCCCCAAGAAGAGGCAGCAGCAGCAGAATAACGGACCCTGCAGCAAAAAGGAAAATAAGAAAGGTTACCTCACAGCGAAGACAGAAGTATCACACATCATCACCCACAGAACAAGTAGAATCCAGCCTTTACTGTTCAGAGCGAAAAAACTTTAAAGAGGACATATCATCCTCTCCTCCACCTTTTCAAACAGTCCCCTCCTCCACCTTTTCAAACAGTCCCCTCCTCCACCTTTTCAAACAGTCCTCTCCTCCACCTTTTCAAACAGTCCCCTCCTCCACCTTTTCAAACAGTCCTCTCCTCCACCTTTTCAAACAGTCCTCTCCTCCACCTTTTCAAACAGTCCTCTCCTCCACCTTTTCAAACAGTCCTCTCCTCCACCTTTTCAAACAGTCCTCTCCTCCACCTTTTCAAACAGTCCTTTCCTCCACCTTTTCAAACAGTCCCCTCCTCCACCTTTTCAAACAGTCCCCTCCTCCACCTTTTCAAACAGTCCTCTCCTCCACCTTTTCAAACAGTCCCCTCCTCCACCTTTTCAAACAGTCCTCTCCTCCACCTTTTCAAACAGTCCTCTCCTCCACCTTTTCTAACAGTCCTCTCCTCCACCTTTTCAAACAGTCCTCTCCTCCACCTTTTCAAACAGTCCCCTCCTCCACCTTTTCAAACAGTCCTCTCCTCCACCTTTTCAAACAGTCCTCTCCTCCACCTTTTCTAACAGTCCTCTCCTCCACCTTTTCTAACAGTCCCCTCCTCCACCTTTTCAAGCAGTCCTCTCCTCCACCTTTTCAAACAGTCCTCTCCTCCACCTTTTCTAACAGTCCCCTCCTCCACCTTTTGAAAGAGTCCCCTCCTCCATCTTTTCTAACAGTCCCCTCCTCCACCTTTTCAAACAGTCCTCTCCTCCACCTTTTCAAACAGTCCCCTCCTCCACCTTTTCATACAGTCCTCTCCTCCACCTTTTCAAACAGTCCTCTCCTCCACCTTTTCAAACAGTCCTCTCCTCCACCTTTTCAAACAGTCCTCGCCTCCACCTTTTCAAACAGTCCTCTCCTCCACCTTTTCAAACAGTCCCCTCCTCCACCTTTTCAAACAGTCTCCTCCTCCACCTTTTCTAACAGTCCTCTCCTCCACCTTTTCAAACAGTCCCCTCCTCCACCTTTTCTAACAGTCCCCTCCTCCACCTTTTCAAACAGTCCCCTCCTCCACCTTTTCAAACAGTCCTCTCCTCCACCTTTTCAAACAGTCCTCTCCTCCACCTTTTCAAACAGTCCTCTCCTCCACCTTTTCAAACAGTCCTCTCCTCCACCTTTTCAAACAGTCCCCTCCTCCACCTTTTCAAACAGTCTCCTCCTCCACCTTTTCTAACAGTCCTCTCCTCCACCTTTTCAAACAGTCCCCTCCTCCACCTTTTCTAACAGTCCCCTCCTCCACCTTTTCAAACAGTCCCCTCCTCCACCTTTTCAAACAGTCCTCTCCTCCACCTTTTCAAACAGTCCCCTCCTCCACCTTTTCAAACAGTCCTCTCCTCCACCTTTTCAAACAGTCCCCTCCTCCACCTTTTCAAACAGTCTCCTCCTCCACCTTTTCTAACAGTCCTCTCCTCCACCTTTTCAAACAGTCCCCTCCTCCACCTTTTCTAACAGTCCCCTCCTCCACCTTTTCAAACAGTCCTCTCCTCCACCTTTTCAAACAGTCCCCTCCTCCACCTTTTCAAACAGTCCTCTCCTCCACCTTTTCAAACAGTCCCCTCCTCCACCTTTTCAAACAGTCCCCCTGTGGTCTAAATGAAACATCTGTGCTTTGGTCAAAATATAACATGAATCAAGCACCAGAGGAGGTTTGTGACCCTGCATGAGGACTGGATGGTTTATTTCACATGTTGTGGGTCAGTAGACTCTCAGGTTACCCAGATAGATGTTCAAACACACTAAAAGTGGGTTTCTCATAATATGTCCCCTTTAATCTTTAAGTAAATGTTGCACTAACATGGCTAAATGCTCGGTTTTTTTTTCGATCCACAATGATTGTTTACAAAAAATTTGAGCAAAGTAGGGCACAGTTGAATGATGAAATCTTGATGTGTGTCCCTGTCAAGGGACTGTATAATTAAAAAGGTGGATGACAAGGCAGCTGCCCAAAAGTGAAGCCAAAACATTTAAAACTCCCCCTACTGAGTGGCTGCAGTATATGACATAAGCTCCGCCTCCTCCATGTCAACAGATGGGACATGGGTCAAAAAAAAAAATCCAAAACACATGGTTTCTGTCTTAATATTTAGAACTTTAGAAACTGTGAGTGTCTACTTCAAACGGACACAATAATCTGTTCTGCTGTGGACTGAATCCCCCTGAGTGACCTTTGACCTTAAATCAGGAGGTTAAAAGTGATATTTGGTTTTAGAGGAAGGGGTGGGACCAGACGATCCCCGCTGCACAGGCTCTGGCTCCAAATGCTCATCATGTCAGCGGCCATCACAGAGGGGTGTTTTAGCTTTGTTTTTGTACATACAGAGGAGGTGGAGGCGTGTTGTCCATCTTTAATAACATAATAACAATGAGTAAGGTCTTTTACCTGCTTTTTGTAACATAACAATGAGTAAGGTCTTTTACCTGCTTTATGTAACATAACAATGAGTAAGGTATTTTACCTGCTTTATATAACATAACAATGAGTAAGGTCTTTTACCTGCTTTATGTAACATAACAATGAGTAAGGTCTTTTACCTGCTTTTTGTAACATAACAATGAGTAAGGTATTTTACCTGCTTTATATAACATAACAATGAGTAAGGTCTTTTACCTGCTTTATGTAACATAACAATGAGTAAGGTCTTTTACCTGCTTTTTGTAACATAACAATGAGTAAGGTCTTTTACCTGCTTTATATAACATAACAATGAGTAAGGTCTTTTACCTGCTTTATGTAACATAACAATGAGTAAGGTCTTTTACCTGCTTTATGTAACATAACAATGAGTAAGGTCTTTTACCTGCTTTATATAACATAACAATGAGTAAGGTCTTTTACCTGCTTTATATAACATAACAATGAGTAAGGTCTTTTACCTGCTTTATATAACATAACAATGAGTAAGGTCTTTTTACCTGCTTTTTGTAACATAACAATGAGTAAGGTCTTTTACCTGCTTTATGTAACATAACAATGAGTAAGGTCTTTTACCTGCTTTATATAACATAACAATGAGTAAGGTCTTTTACCTGTTTTATGTAACATAACAATGAGTAAGGTCTTTTACCTGCTTTATATAACATAACAATGAGTAAGGTCTTTTACCTGCTTTATGTAACATAACAATGAGTAAGGTCTTTTACCTGCTTTATATAACATAACAATGAGTAAGGTCTTTTACCTGCTTTATATAACATAACAATGAGTAAGGTCTTTTACCTGCTTTATATAACATAACAATAAGTAAGGTCTTTTACCTGCTTTTTGTAAAGTGTCTCGAGATAACACTTGTTATGAGTTGACGCTATACAAATAAAAATTGATTGATTGATTACCTGGTGCCGAAAGAGAACCAGAGCAGGGGACGCTCATGAAGTTGATCCTTTCCTCCTTAACGGTGCCCCCCGGCTGTGAAGAGGACAGAAAAAAAATCAACCCTGAACATAAAAACCTCAGATTGTTCTCAAAAGTCTCACAACATTAACACAAATGTTTTGTAGTTAGGAGGAAGATGCTCTTTTCTAAAATGAAACAGTCATCAGATCGCTCTCGTCAAAGCCACTAGACTCCTCATACAGCTGACCCTGTGTCCACCTAGCGTTTATTTTCGTTTATTTTTATTTTTATTTAGTTGTTTTCGATGAGGTTGCAGCAGAAAGCGCAGCGCCCAGTTCTGCTTTTTTTTGTGCAGCCGCTCCGAGAGCTCAAGCTGAAAATCTTTCAACTTTTCAGGAAGGCGCTGTTGACGTCACCGCGCAGTAAAAAGTAAAAGAGCAGTGTCGGTCATACAGCGGCCGCTGTCAACAGACTGTTGTCATGGAGACAGGACGGACATGCAGCGCTTTTTCTGCCCGGAAAAAAACTCTTAGTGGACACGGGGCCTTCATATGTTTGTGTTATTGGTTGATTCTTATGTTGTAAATTATTATGGTTTGGTCAATAAAACTAAAAACTAACCACCGGTCTGTACTGAGTGAACCCACTCGTCTGGATCTGGAACTGAAAACTCAGAGTTTCCCGCCTGAGTGTAAATCAACTCAGACACTGTGGAACGACCTTCCTGAGGGTCTGAGAGGAGGATATTGAGATTTTTAAACGCAGTCTTAAAACTCATTTATTCAGTCTGGCTTTTATATAACTTCAAATCTTAACATTATTGTTTTGTCTTTTTTATCCTACTACAATTTTAAATATTCTTCTCCTATGTATTCATTTTAATATCTTATTGCTTTTATGTGTCGTATTTAATTTTTTAATTTTTAATATTTTTTTTAAATTCTTATTGGTGTGCATTAGTCTCTCAATGATTTTATAAAATACTTTTTCGTCAATAACTTTTCTGCACTCTTGTAAAGCACTTTGAACTGCAATTTAATTTGTCTGAAAGGTGCTGTATAAATAAAGTTTGATTGATTGATTGATTGATTGATTGATTGATTGAACTCAGAGCTCAGGGTTAGACTGAGAGTTTGGTGAACCTTTAAGAGGACGGATGTAACTGTTGTTTCTGTTTCTTTAGGATCTGTAAAGTTATCAGAGAGACAATCTCAGAGTTACAAACACCAGGCTTCCCGTTTCACTCGCTCTAAAATATAATAAAATTTATGACTTACCGTCTTGTGCACCTTCTTGGCCTGTAGGTCAACACATTTGTCCAGCAGCATCACTCCTCCTTTAATCTCCTTGCACGGTGTCATGCAGCCACTCTGCGACCCGGCGGTCATGTAGTAGGCGAAGGACTGCAAGAAAGAAAGAAAAACAGCACAAAGGCAATCTGATAATGAGCAGATTAAAAAGTGATTTTCTACAAGTTGATGTAGAGGATGATTCCCTCAGCTGTGTTCCCCTAAATGTACTGATTTTATTCTGTCCCCAATATCGGTATCAGTCTAAATCATATATATATATATCAGTTTGTAAAAACATATCAGTTACATGTGTGCGTTTTGAGGTGAGATTTTTTACCGATTTTTTATTTTCGCTCCATGTGAGGTCACAGTTTGGGTCGAAGCTAACGGCGTGTTGGTCACAGCATTCATATGTGGAGTTGCTATGCGTCACCTCCGAGCTGCTCCTCACGCTGGCAACGGTCACTGGGTGTGCAGAAGAAGAAGAAGAAGAAGAAGAAGGCATGTGAATGTCAAAGCCGTGTTTTTTCATTTTTCCCTCCACACCCTGAAAGCTTCCAGATCGGGTGCCCAGAGGTTACACTTTGCTGAACGTATCTCACATATACTGAATTTACCTGCCACTAAATGTATCAAAAAATGTAACAGGAGGATCCTCCGATTCACCTTAAACCTGTTCACCTGGGACGTGATCACTCTGTCGACAGCATCAGAAACATTTATTCTATTTGACGCCATGACACGGGCAGACACGACGGAGTTCTCAATCAAAACAATAACAAAAGATGACGTCGAGGCCGGCGGGGAATCATGGGAGTTCCCTCTGCTACTGCACCCTCCACGATCCGGGGATCATTCAAACTGCTAACAATGAGTAAGGTCTTTTACCTGCTTTATATAACATAACAATGAGTAAGGTCTTTTACCTGCTTTATATAACATAACAATGAGTAAGGTCTTTTACCTGCTTTATGTAACATAACAATGAGTAAGGTCTTTTACCTGCTTTATATAACATAACAATGAGTAAGGTCTTTTACCTGCTTTATATAACATAACAATGAGTAAGGTCTTTTACCTGCTTTATATAACATAACAATGAGTAAGGTCTTTTACCTGCTTTATATAACATAACAATGAGTAAGGTCTTTTACCTGCTTTATATAACATAACAATGAGTAAGGTCTTTTACCTGCTTTATGTAACACAACAATGAGTAAGGTCTTTTACCTGCTTTATGTAACAATGAGTAAGGTCTTTTACCTGCTTTATGTAACATAACAATGAGTAAGGTCTTTTACCTGCTTTATATAACATAACAATGAGTAAGGTCTTTTACCTGCTTTATATAACATAACAATGAGTAAGGTCTTTTACCTGCTTTATATAACATAACAATGAGTAAGGTCTTTTACCTGCTTTATATAACATAACAATGAGTAAGGTCTTTTACCTGCTTTATATAACATAACAATGAGTAAGGTCTTTTACCTGCTTTATGTAACACAACAATGAGTAAGGTCTTTTACCTGCTTTATGTAACATAACAATGAGTAAGGTCTTTTACCTGCTTTATGTAACAATGAGTAAGGTCTTTTACCTGCTTTATGTAACATAACAATGAGTAAGGTCTTTTACCTGCTTTATGTAACATAACAATGAGTAAGGTCTTTTACCTGCTTTATGTAACAATGAGTAAGGTATTTTACCTGCTTTATGTAACATAACAATGAGTAAGGTCTTTTACCTGCTTTATATAACATAACAATGAGTAAGGTCTTTTACCTGCTTTATGTAACATAACAATGAGTAAGGTCTTTTACCTGCTTTATGTAACATAACAATGAGTAAGGTCTTTTACCTGCTTTACATAACATAACAATGAGTATGGTCTTTTACCTGCTTTATATAACATAACAAAGAGTAAGGTCTTTTACCTGCTTTATATAACATAACAATGAGTAAGGTCTTTTACCTGCTTTATATAACATAACAATGAGTAAGGTCTTTTACCTGCTTTATATAACATAACAATGAGTAAGGTCTTTTACCTGCTTTATGTAACATAACAATGAGTAAGGTCTTTTACCTGCTTTATGTAACATAACAATGAGTAAGGTCTTTTACCTGCTTTATGTAACATAACAATGAGTAAGGTCTTTTACCTGCTTTATGTAACATAACAATGAGTAAGGTCTTTTACCTGCTTTATGTAACAATGAGTAAGGTATTTTACCTGCTTTATGTAACATAACAATGAGTAAGGTCTTTTACCTGCTTTATATAACATAACAATGAGTAAGGTCTTTTACCTGCTTTATGTAACATAACAATGAGTAAGGTCTTTTACCTGCTTTATGTAACATAACAATGAGTAAGGTCTTTTACCTGCTTTACATAACATAACAATGAGTATGGTCTTTTACCTGCTTTATATAACATAACAAAGAGTAAGGTCTTTTACCTGCTTTATATAACATAACAATGAGTAAGGTCTTTTACCTGCTTTATGTAACATAACAATGAGTAAGGTCTTTTACCTGCTTTATGTAACATAACAATGAGTAAGGTCTTTTACCTGCTTTATATAACATAACAATGAGTAAGGTCCTTTACCTGCTTTATATAACATAACAATGAGTAAGGTCTTTTACCTGCTTTATGTAACATAACAATGAGTAAGGTCTTTTACCTGCTTTATGTAACATAACAATGAGTAAGGTCTTTTACCTGCTTCTTGTAACATAACAATGAGTAAGGTCTTTTACCTGCTTTACATAACATAACAATGAGTAAGGTCTTTTACCTGCTTTATGTAACATAACAATGAGTAAGGTCTTTTACCTGCTTTATATAACATAACAATGAGTAAGGTCTTTTACCTGCTTTATATAACATAACAATGAGTAAGGTCTTTTACCTGCTTCTTGTAACATAACAATGAGTAAGGTCTTTTACCTGTAAAGTGTCTCGAGATAACACTTGTTATGAGTTGAGTTTTTTATACAAATAAAAATTGATTGAAAGCGGGAATGGATATATTTAGATTTTTATTATATGTTTATAGGGACAAACATGGTGTGTATGGTACATTATGTTCACTCAAATTGTGCTTTAAAACATTTTTTTTTTATGAATTAAGACAGTTTAATCAATAAATGATTCATAAGAAAACAGAAAATAAGACCCCTGAATGTGTCCCCCACCTATTCTGAAACAAAACAAAAAGTTGCCCTGAGGTATTACAACGACCTCAGAGGTTAACAGTCACATTATAGTAACCTCAAACATTCCTGACACGTGGTGGGGATTTCTCTGAACTTCATCTTCTTGTAAACAGAAACTGACCTTCCTGGAATAACAGGGGAATCCCATTGGCTGCTTTCACTATCGTAAGGGGTTTACAAACTATATTTACACTACATTATAATAACAGATTCACGTATTTTTGCATTGTTTATGTGCTAGCATTAGCTCAGGGGATTCCTATCACAAAATGCTTCTTTATTGAACATGTATTAAAAAGTTAGCAGAAAGTCAGTGCAGGATCGGCGCAGCTAATAGGACGACACGACAACACGGCAACTTAGTGCAGAAAAATCAACCAATCAGAGGGTCACAAAGCAGAAACAAGTGTAACTATGATGTAACAACAATATGCGTGAAATATATTAAAGTATAATAACAACAGTAAACAAAGAGTTACATGTGATGTGATCGGTTAGAAAGGAGCCGCAGAACCTCATTCGAAAAACTGCGATTTTAATGATTTTTCTGTTTTCTGACAAATTTCTTCAGCAGATAAATAAAGTTTTAGATATTCAAGTAAATCTAGAGGTAGCGACAATATTAAATTGACTTTTATGGGACAGTTACTTAACAATACAGTATTAGGGCAAGTGAATGTGAACAGAGCAGGTTAACTAGGTGTCTTTAAAGGTTTATAAAACTCTTACTATGGACATTACTGTAGCGCCGATTTGTCCAGAAATCTCTAAACTTCACTCCCATGAATGAACGTGTGCTTTTTGAGGCATTAATATGCAGCCATAAGAAGTTGAATTGTTTTGGCGTAGCATCGCTAACGGGATTAATACGTAATGACGTATGCCGGTGTTTGCCCAGGATGAGTCAGCTAACGTTAGCCCGTTAGCACGTTAGCCCGTTAGCTTTGACATCTTGGTAAAATAAAGTCACAAATCAAAAGTTGCATTCTTAACATCACACTTATGAAACTCACCGAGCAAAGGAATGACGACGAGAGTTTTCATGATGATGAGAATCTTTGTAATGTGAAGACAAAATCTTTTGCGCAGCCAGAAACGTGGTGACTCATAACGTGTTAAACCTGCTATAACGTGCAACGCTTATTGTGTCCGGTCGAAATGGAGACAGCAACATGTGAGTTCCGTGCAAGTGTCCGTAAACAACTCCAACTAAGATAGACATTTAATATCATCATACAGACGTTAACAACTTCAAATGTGTACTGAGGATCAAATATATGTTTATTTAAAGTGTTTTATATTTACAGGGACTGTTGCAAAAACAAAATAATATTAAATCATGTTGCTGTTAATATTTATTTATTATTTTAATACTTTTGATGTCTTTGTGAAATCTCAATTCAACAACAAAAAATACACTTTTTGCTGCTCTGATGTTCAACGATATTATCCTCGTCTTTGCATTAATTTAGGACACCCTGTTCTATGAAATTACAATAAATTAACTGAAGTTATAAATTACAATAAACAATGTAGGCTCAATCTAATAGTTTTGTTAAAAGTCTACACTAATATAACTAAGGAAGAAGAAGAATCTAAATATTCATCAATATTCTGTAAAAATATTTATGATTTTTATGCATTCGCTACTAAAAAAGCTGAGTAACCATGGTAACACACGGCTCCTGTTTCCACCTGAGAGAGGGAAGGTTGTCCCAAAGCCTGCCGCTGTATTTCTACCCTACACCTTGAGGAAGGAGGAGTTTGAAAAAAAAAAAAAAAAGCGCCACTCACTTCTGACGGAGGAGGAGAGTGTAGGAGCCCACTCACTTCTGCTTTCGATAGCTGCTTTTCGATAGCGTGTATAAAAGCAGAGCCATCATCACCACCAACAACATCACCAACAACACCATCATCATCATCATGATGATGACTTCAGAGTTTGTGAACGTGGCTCTGCTGCTCTCACTGTGTAAGTATAAAAAAAACAAATCTTACTTCATTTGAACAAATGTGATATGTGTGATATCTGCTCTCTCACGTTTTAAAGGCTGTCTCTACACAGTGATGCACAGTGATCAAACCTAATGACAGGTGTGTTTCTCAGGTGTGTGTCTCACTCTCAGCATGACTGTCAAACACGACCTGGTGGAGGTTAAGTCTGAGGTCGGAAAGGACTCCATCCTGCCCTGTCCCGCAGTTTTTAAACCAGGGGTGGAATACTTATCACTCACATGGTACAAGGTAAAACACACGTTTATTTCATGTATTTGTTTTATACACACAGACTGACACTTAGGGACTTCTACTTCAGTTTGTGGATTTAAAACAAATTCTCATTTCCTGCAGCTTCAGCGACGCACACACGGCCTCATCTGATTGGCTGGTTTAAATTTAAACGTGTACTTTCACTTTCTTTAACGAACTCTGTCAAAGCAAAAGTAGGACAAAGCTTTTTACTGTATGCAGTTCATACAGCCTAAAGTTTAATAATTACCAGCCTCTTCTATATATTACAAATGTTTAGACAAAAGAATCCACGTTTCATGACCATGAAAATACCATTTTATCTCTGTCAATTAAAGATCAGGACATTTGATCTTTTTGTACTTTTCTAACCAAAAGTCAGTCATTAAGGCAGTTTCTATGAGTAATATTATAGATTTAAAGCAAATGTTCTCTTGAGACACTTTACAAAAGAGCAGCTTAAAAGACCAAATTCACCTGGAGCCAGTGGGAGGGGGGGGGGGGGGGGGGGGGTGACGTTTATCATGGTGCATAGACTTCAGCACGTTTAACAAATACATTAGGAAAGTTACTTCTGATGAATTTGCGAAACTTAAACTGTGTTTAGGAGTTTGCCTTTTGGACTGGATGTTGTTTTTCACACCGTTCTAAAAAGATTGAATGTGCACTTTGTTTTTCAAAGCGTCAGCACTTTTGGAAAGTGTTGATCATTAGAATTAAAGAGACAGTGTTGTTTTTTTTAGTGTGTTATAAAGAAGCACTGAGGGAGGAATTTAAAGCTCTTATCGGGTCATTAAGGTCATGCAGGTGTTTAGCAGTATCACACAATTATTAAACTACAAATAAAACCACCGTTAGTGATAGTCAGTGAATAAAACAGTACTTTAATGATGGTTACGCAGGTCCATAATGTATGTGTTCTGATGATGTCACAGGCGATAGATCCTCCCTCGTCCCGTCTCAGCGGCCTCCTGACCCGAGACCTCCCGAACGGCACGACGAGCTACTACCTGGGCATGGAGCGAGAGATGGAGCTGGTGGAAGACTCCCCGGACGTCTTCATGCCCAACGTGACCTGCGCCGACCGTGGCGTGTACACCTGTCACCTGGCGGCACCCGTGGGAGAGCAGAACAGGGAGAGGCAGGTCGTCCTCAGCGTGGCAGGTAATACTCACCTGAAGTTTCTAATTTCTTTCTTTATTTATTTATTTAGCGTTAAAGTCGCTTCTCTTGTTTGAATAAGAGTCAGACAACTCTCGCTTGTGCCGTTTGAAATCTTCATCACAGTTTGTGTTTGGCGTCCTGACTCCGACCTCGTCGCTTCTCACAGTTTGATTTTACATGCAGACATTTCAGTTGAGTTCACACATGTGAGGTGACACATGAGTCATGATTTGAATCAGGGGAAGTCCAGACTCGGTCAAGTTTCACACCATGGTTCCAGAGTGTAGGTTTCATAGTGAGAATGTCCGCTTTTAAAAACGTAGAACCACCCCCCCCCCCCCCTCAAATCTCACTTCAGAAGAATTAGAAGTAACTCGTAGCCTCTTATTGGAAAACAAGAGCTGTGTCTGAAAGAAAACTACTCTCTGTAAAGACAGGATGTTGTAAAGGTGTGTGAACTCTGAGTGATCATTATCCTACCCTGTATGGTGCTCTCGTTGTAACCCTGTTGTGGTTGTGTTGTGACCCTGTATAAACCAGCTCTCTCAGAACGCTCCGTTTTGGTGTGTGTGTCTCTTTAAATGTAATGAGCCCCCCCCCCCCCCCCCCCCCCCCCCCCCCCCCGAGTTTTCCCCGTAGACATCACTCCTCTGTAGAGAGAATAAAAATGGTGGACCTGCTCAAAAGTTTTGTTCTAGGCTGGAGGTGGAGTCTATGGGTGGAGATACCAGGGGAGGGGAGGGTATCCCACTGTGACATCACAAAGAGAACACATTTGAAACGGATCATTTGTCTCTGTGTTGTAAGACTTATGCAGACCACAAACAAAGGACTGGATGGTTTATTTCACATGTTGTGGGTCAGTAGACTCTTAGGTTACCCAGATGTTCAGAAACACTAAAAGTGGATTATTCATAATGTGTCTCCTTTAAGACTCGTGGTGATCGTGCATTTGAGGCGGTACCTCTGATCATTTGGATCTCTGACTCTGCTGAGTCGTTCAAACAGCAGCTGAAAACGTCGATGTTGAGACAGGCCAGAGGGGGATCAGGTCTACCTGCTGATCTGTGTTTTACTTTTTTTTTTTTTTTAAATGCACCTTTGCAGGAAAAAGGAACTTTATCCATCCAAACATTAGCAGCATCTCCAGAAACAGTCGATGAGAAAGCGTCCTTGTGTGACTTTAAGGAGTGAAGAGAGATAAAGGATCAGCGGTCATGATGAATCGTCTGCTGAACACGATCTGTGTGTGTGTGTGTGTGTGTGTGTGTGTGTGTGTGTGTTCCAGTTTATTCCGGCTCAAACTTCAGTTTCTTTTCTCCTGCAGATTGTTCTGATGAGTCGTCGGAAACCCTGATGAAAGACGCTTACATGGTGGTTGCCGCCACGCTGCTGCTGATCTTTGCACTCATTATTTTCAAGATAAGCTATGTAAGTGATTTTAAATATGCTAACACACACACACACACACACACACACACACACACACACACTGCAGCACTAACACAGTTTCTCTTTTCTGTCTCCGTCGCAGGTTTGTTTGACGAACATCCTCGGAGAACGAAACGATACGACGACGACGACGAAGAAGGAAACTTTATTGGACGCTAAGCTCAAACCGCTCGGAAAGAAAGACCTCATGTCGATTCAGACTCTGGGTGCCAAACCGTCGAAAACCTCCACGAAGAAACTCAGCTGTGTTTGAAGAGAAGGTCTGCGCTGGAGTTTCTTCTTCATTAGAAACAATCACAAAAACCTCAAAAGAGTTCTCAAACATGTAGAGTTTTGACTTAATTTATGTGCAATTGATTCAAAGGAAGGCTGAAGTTTAACCAGTTATAAAATAGAATTGACCCTTTATGCCTCTAACTCTAAAAAGTGTTTAAAAACTCAACTTCACCTCGGAAAATATGGAAATCAAATCTGGACACAGGAGGGGGATGTTCCTCCTCGGACTCTCGGGCGCCTTAGAGATCTGACACTGAACTAGACGACTCCTGTACGGCGATCTGAAACATGGCAGCCGTGGCGTTATGAAGCATTACAGTTAGCAAGTTGGCGTCGGTTGGAGAGTTTTCAGGAGAGCTGAAAACAACACACTCAGGGGGAGTTTGACTTCACAGAGTCGTTACTCCAGGGTGCATTTTTTATTTGTTATTTATTTAACCAGGATCGTCCCATTGACATTAAGAACCTCCTTTTCAAGACCTGACCGAGACGGGCAGCAAACACCCAAAGCTACAGGAGACATCTTTCATAGTTGCTAATGTAATGCAATATTCAGGATGTAGCATATTGAGCCTCTAAGCTCCGCCTTCTGACCAATCAGAAGATGGAACTCTGTGCCATGATCGTTAGAGTCCGCAGACTTTAGCCCTTTATACATTGCGTCTCTTTGCCTTTGAGCTTTCACATTGAATCTACGTCGGTATGACATCACTGCAGACGTTTAACAGCGATGCAGTTTCTCTCCTCTTACTCGTCTGTGTCTACCTCTAAATAACTCCGCCCCCGTCATTACGCCTCCAGGACATAAATATTAACAGCGAGGCGTCAAAATCCCATCGTGAAGAGGCAATGTGAAAGGGGCTATTTGAAGAAAGAGGAGGGAGGAGTTTATGGAGAAAAGCTCGTCTGTCGTCCTGTTGATTTATTTTATTCTTTGAGATTTGTATTTGTTATGTAAAGGAGGATTTTAAACAGGTTTATGTTTATTCTGTAAAGTGAGATAAAGTGCTAATTTAAGTGCACACTTTGTAGACATGTTACATCTGTTGTATTTCTGTTTTTAGCTGGTTTCTTTTTTTTTAAAGTTTTGTCTCAAACGTTTCTGAGCATGAAACCAGACGGAAAGTCTGATTCAAGATGAGCAGAAGTGTGACTTCTTCTTCTAAATACGCCTCCCATGTTAAATATAGAGGGGAGTGAACCCGATCTTTGTTTAAAAGAGGAACAGAAAACATATTTAAACACCTCTGCTCTTTGCTGTATGTAGCGCTTTCTGTACATTTTTCAATAGGCAGCGCCCTAGATTCATAAACTTAATTAATACTCAAAGTGTGTGTTAGTTAACCCTCTATTTATGAATTTAGAGACTTGTTTTACTTGGTGATACTGCACCTTTAATTTCAGAGTTAAATGATTATCATGCACCTCCTTTTTGTGGTCTTACTGAGAATATAGACACATTATATAAATCACATGACAAATATGTCCCAAAGATCGACCCGGAATTTATTAACAAAAATAAAATGTTGGTAACGAAACAAATGAGTGACTTTTATCATATATCAAATAACAGTCTACTATACCGACTTTTCTCAAATGTTTCTGAACATGAAACCAGACGGAAAGTCTGAATCAAGACGCTGCATGAGCAGAAGTGTGACTTCTTCTAAATACGCCTCCCATGTTAAATATGGAGGTGGGAAACTTTGCATTTTGCTGTATTTTTACACTCAGGGTAGATATTAAAGATGGGACGGGCCTGTCTTCAATATCTGAGTTTATTAAAGTCTGTGTGAGTTATCCTTCATAAGGATGCACAGAGAAAGAAGTACAGATGAATACATGTTTAAACAGTTACATTAAAAACCTGTATCTCAGTCAGGAGAGGCCTGATGATAAAGAACTTTATTTATTTATTACGTTAATCTCTGGAAGTTACCATCTCCGCTCCCAGCATTTATGCCTTTGACCTCTCCCTAAAGCCGTACTGAGTTGGAAAAAGGACTTACAGGAGTATGCAGCTCCCTCTACTTTGAACGACTTGTAAGAGACTCTGAATCTTCGGGAGCCGGTGTCCTCGGAGGATTTTATTGGTCTTCTTATTTATTCTTCTTGACCTTTTTGTTGGCCTTGTTTAGGACACATTTTGATGGAAGCTTCTTATATTTTGTGATCACTTTATTCTTGTGTTTTATTTCTAAAACAAAGTTAACATGTCTTTACCTGGCAGCTCTTCTAAAAGGTGTTCTTAATCTCAGTGAGACTTTTCCTGGTTAGATAAAAAAAACATTGGATAATGTGGAAGTGTGACTTTGTCTCTTGGACTCTTTGTGGTTTGTTGATGTGTATCAGACTTCAGGCCGCCTCTGCACATGTTAACGCCCCAGTTTCCAACCACCCTAGTCCTAAAAGTCTGGACACGCCCCTGAATAAAGGAAAGGATCAATTAAAAACATTAGAAGAAGGATTAAGAATGGATTTTAAAAAGGTTAAAAGCAAAAGGTGAAATCACATAAAGGCATGAAGACGTGATTTAAAGGATGTCTCTGGATATTCAAACCCTGTGTTGTGCAGGATTTCTCTTTTTTATCTGAAATGCCCAAACTTCAGAGAATATTGTTGCAAATAAGGTTTCTTAAATGTTTGAGGATGATGTTTGTTATTGTTGTGTGACAGTATTATTACCCAATAAGAGAAG
>NC_083622.1:1228530-1238530 GCF_963584025.1 Labrus mixtus | reverse complement strand
AGTCTCAGAGCTCCTCTTCAACATGTGTGTGAAGTTTCTTGTTCTAAATCCACTCTGATCCTGTATTTGATCATGTCTATAAACCCCTCTATTTCAGCCCTGCTCAGAACAGGCTGTTTCTGTGTCTGTACCTTTAAATATGTAAATGAGCTGTGTCTGACCACGCCCCCTCTCTGGAAGGGCTTGGGTGTACTCGGTCTTTCTCGCTCCATGTCCTATTGTTTACGGTGAGAAGGCAGACTCAGATGGCAGAACAAACACCTAGCTGTGGGAGTGTCACCCACATGGGGGAGGGGCTACTGCCCTTTGTGATGTCATGAAGGGAAAATCTCTAAACGGCCTGTTTGAGCACACATTTTCTGAAAAGTGGAGCAGGTGAAAGACGGAGAGGATGGACTTTTCTCATCATTGGGGGGTTTATAGACAGACTAGAGACACATGTTAGAGTTAGAGAAACATGGAGAAGAGGATTTAGCAGAATAGAAATGAACTTTAAGCTTGTTTTATTATTCGTCTTAATTAGATACTGATTCAGTGTCTCAATCTGTCAATGCACATTTAATAAAACCCAATAGTACAAGTTAAAGTCGACATTATTTCTCACCTTATTGTCATGTTCGCCTGTCAGATTGTACCTCAAAGTATTACAAATGTTTAGTTTTCTCAGGAACGATCTGTATTTCTGGTTCATCCTGCTGCTGCTGATTTTTACACATTGAAGTCAGAAGAAAGTTGTTTGAATGTTGTGATTTGCAGTTTGCTGTCCTGTTGTTGTTTCTCAGTAACTGTTTTTTCAGCGAAAACGGTCTGCTGTGATCTCGATGCGGCTTCTAGCAGCTCGCTGATGGAGAGTCACAGCTTAGTGAGAGGAAATCTGCAAACACAGACGGAGCCACGAGGAGCGACAGCAGGGTGAATATTTCAGTCTCTGATGAGTGACAGCGAGGTGTGAGTGAGTGCACTGTGGGTAATGCAAAACCTCATTTAGATTTTCATGTTTTTTTATTCCACCTGCTGGAACAGAAGTAACAAATTTGAACTAAATCGCCTTCAAGATAAATTCTCATTCAAGGAGGACAACGAGACGGACATTTTTCTTCAGCATTCATCCTCAGAGAAACTTTTCCTGGTCATTGGTCCTCGTGGTCTAAGCTGATGCTGGGTTTTTGTGATGTTTCTTGTGTGTGGCCTTTTTGCCTTTATTAGATAGGACAGCTGAAGGGAAAGGGGAAATGTTTGGAGGAGAGCGTCAGGGCTCGAATCCTTCTTCAGACTCTATCCACTGTCCTGTCTTTCAAATAGATCTGATCAGCCTGCAGAGGAAACAATAAATGTATAAATATATCAACACATTTGGTAGTAGGCTAAAGGGGAAGTATTATTATTATTATTATTATTATTATTATTATTATTATTATAATGTGTGTGTTTCCTACTATGAGGGACAAAAAATGACCTAAGTATAAATAAATAAATTAAATTAAATTAAATTAAATTAAATCAATGAATATGAATGAAAAATTAATAAATTTATTTATATATTTATTGATGCATTTATTTATACTTTAGTCATTTTTTGTCCCTCATACTACCAAAAATTTCAATGGGAAAGAAAATCCGAGTAGAAAGCAGTAGGCTGATCTGTCCAGCAGGTGGCGCTTTAACTTTATCCTTCACTTTAGGGAACCCGCGGGAAACTCAAGAATGAGAACTACAGGAAGTGAAACATCAACACAACGTGAGAGGAAGATGGAAGCATCACAGTTTGAGGATATTCTAGATGACTGGTTCATCGAGTCTCTGAAAACGTGAGAAATTTACGCTTTATGTTTTATAGACTGAAGGGTTATCTGTTTATTTACGTTGCTAGGCAACCCTGCTGAAGCGAACCCCGCTTTAAAACCCCTCACTTCTATCTCCCCTGCTTTTCCTGCAGGTGTAGATTATATTTATGTAACTTTAAAGACATTTCCTTTATTAAATTGAGCTTTTGTTCAAATCGGCTCTCACTTTAAACACTTGGCTGTTTCCGTTTCCCCTAAAAGGACAACTTTCAGAGCTAAATCCCGCTTTTCCACAAGTCAACACCAGCCCAGAAGTGTGTAAATTATGTTTCAGAAACTTACATTAAGTAGGCTAATCTCATGCCGAATTGTAAAGTAGTTTCAAATGATTAAAAAAAATGAAGTCACAATGTGTAGTTAACGTTATTGTGCTCATGCTCGGCTAGGAAATGTCAAATGTGAGCATTTTATGAATGGAGTCTGGTGGTAAAAACTAAAATCCTGTAAGTTTGAAGATCAAAGTCAACCTTCAATACTTCCACATGTGTATAGACTCATAAGGGGATATTTGGATGTGATTTAAGAGTTTGTAGATTATAATAGTGAAACTGTAAAATGTATATTACAGCAACATTTCAATCTGAACACCTGTGGCTGCTTTCAGGTGTCTTAAACTGTTTCTCACACTGTGTTCCTGAAGTTCAACAACACATGACAGTCTGCCTGCTTAGTCTACAGCTCTTATAACATCATGTTCTGTGAATTCACGTGTCTGTGATCCTGGTCCTGGACTTGAGGATTTTGCAGACACACACCTGTTGATGTGTTCAGGTCAGTAACTCAGGTCTGCTTTCTTCAGGTACAAAGACCTGCATGTGTATCAGCTGGAACATCCCACACAGGTCATCGAGTGGACGTCGGGGAAAAGTGAGTAAATCTAACGTTATAAGCAACATCTGGACACATTATAGTCTTTATTATTACCACACATGAGGGAATCACGATGAGGACTGACAGCTCGGCCTCTTACTGGTTTGAACCATAGATCCCATCACTTCACTGGCTCCTCGTCTGGTTTAGATTTGAAGATGTGACTGATCACTTTTGAATCTCGTCTGGGTCTTAACCCCAATTGCATCACAGACATGCTGACCCCCCTGGGATATGTTGGGGCCTCCGGGTTGTTCCTAACTCGAGGTTGTGCATTCTCCATCCGGGCCTCTCAGCTTTGAAATAACCTACACGAGGAGATAAAGCGTGCAGATTCAGTAACCTCTTTTCTTTTTTCTAAAGGGATGGAGGTAAGAGTCGAGGGGTGAAGGGATGAGGGTCGAGGGGGTGGAGTCAGAGTCAGAAGAATAACGTGCTTACATAAGTACTAAACAGATATAATGGTTGTTTTTGATATCGCAGGAGGAGATGTGTCCACAGCGCTGCGTTCAGACACAGAGTGAACTTTGAATGTCTTTGTTTTCTCTTCTTAACGTTTGTTTGTTTGTTTGTTTGTTTGTGTTTTCACAGCCGTGTGCGTTGCAGGATACGCTCCGTCTCACAACGAGTTCCTGGAGCTGCGTTTACCTCTGAAACTGTTTGCTGATGAAAATAAGGTAAGGCGTCCAAACATGACGACTCACCTGCCGCTAAATGCCCCCCCCCCCCCAAAATGTCACTATAAGCTTCTGCTGCGTGTTGTGTTCAGGGCCTCTGTGCAGAACGGGATTTTAAAGTGGCTCACGGCGGTTTCACAGACGGTCCTGTTCGCTGCCTCAAACACGTCCCAGGAACGAGGTGAGTTTTCTCAACATGTGGAACAGACTCGCTCTGTTTCTCTACCTCAGAGCGATAACATGAGCAGAAGCTCAGTCTGTAGGGACTTGGGTTGGGAGGGTCACCGGTCTAAGTCCCGGTGCGGACCGAGTCTGGAATTTGTCAGGCAGCTGGAGTTTAAGCACTCGAGGTTAATCAGACACATTTCTGAACAAAAGGTTAAAAATGATGATCTTGATTCTACTTCCTCCGATGTGAAATGTTGCTGCTTTTGTGTTTTTTTAATTTGATTGTAGAAAGCTGAAATATTTTGTGATTTTTCCACAGTTGAGTCCTTGTTTTGTAGTTTTAATACATTTAGTTTGTGAGGGTGGAGGATCTAAATGTGTTCACAGCTGATTCGCCCTCATGATGAGCAGGAAGAAGGATGTTAATCACACTTCATGTTTTCTGTTCTGTTTTGTCTTTGTCAGGTGTGTTGTCTCCAACGACGGGCGGAGCTCAGACCTGCAGCTGTGGGACCTCGGAGGAGACGACAGCGGTACGTTTCATCAGGTTTAACATCAGTGTGAAGTAGGCCTGCACGACGTGAGGCGTATACACGACGTGAGGCGTATACACGACGTGAGGCGTATACACGACGTGAGGCGTATACACGAGGTGAGGCGTATACACGACGTGAGGCGTATACACGAGGTGAGGCGTATACACGAGGTGAGGCGTATACACGACGTGAGGCGTATACACGACGTGAGGCGTATACACGACGTGAGGCGTATACACGATGTGAGGCGTATACACGACGTGAGGCGTATACACGAGGTGAGGCGTATACACGACGTGAGGCGTATACACGACGTGAGGCGTATACACGAGGTGAGGCGTATACACGACGTGAGGCGTATACACGAGGTGAGGCGTATACACGAGGTGAGGCGTATACACGACGTGAGGCGTATACACGAGGTGAGGCGTATACACGACGTGAGGCGTATACACGAGGTGAGGCGTATACACGACGTGAGGCGTATACACGAGGTGAGGAGTATACACGACGTGAGGCGTATACACGAGGTGAGGCGTATACACGACGTGAGGCGTATACACGAGGTGAGGCGTATACACGAGGTGAGGCGTATACACGAGGTGAGGCGTATACACGACGTGAGGCGTATACACGAGGTGAGGAGTATACACGACGTGAGGCGTATACACGAGGTGAGGCGTATACACGACGTGAGGCGTATACACGAGGTGAGGCGTATACACGAGGTGAGGCGTATACACGAGGTGAGGCGTATACACGACGTGAGGCGTATACACGACGTGAGGCGTATACACGACGTGAGGAGTATACACGAGGTGAGGCGTATACACGAGGTGAGGCGTATACACGACGTGAGGCGTATACACGAGGTGAGGCGTATACACGAGGTGAGGCGTATACACGACGTGAGGAGTATACACGACGTGAGGCGTATACACGACGTGAGGCGTATACACGACGTGAGGAGTATACACGACGTGAGGAGTATACACGACGTGAGGCGTATACACGACGTGAGGCGTATACACGAGGTGAGGCGTATACACGACGTGAGGAGTATACACGACGTGAGGAGTATACACGACGTGAGGCGTATACACGAGGTGAGGAGTATACACGACGTGAGGAGTATACACGAGGTGAGGCGTATACACGACGTGAGGAGTATACACGACGTGAGGAGTATACACGACGTGAGGAGTATACACGAGGTGAGGCGTATACACGACGTGAGGAGTATACACGAGGTGAGGCGTATACACGACGTGAGGAGTATACACGACGTGAGGAGTATACACGACGTGAGGAGTATACACGAGGTGAGGCGTATACACGACGTGAGGAGTATACACGACGTGAGGAGTATACACGACGTGAGGCGTATACACGACGTGAGGCGTATACACGACGTGAGGAGTATACACGACGTGAGGAGTATACACGATGTGAGGAGTATACACGATGTGAGGAGTATACACGATGTGAGGCGTATACACGACGTGAGGAGTATACACGACGTGAGGAGTATACACGACGTGAGGAGTATACACGACGTGAGGCGTATACACGACGTGAGGCGTATACACGACGTGAGGCGTATACACGAGGTGAGGCGTATACACGACGTGAGGAGTATACACGACGTGAGGAGTATACACGACGTGAGGCGTATACACGACGTGAGGAGTATACACGACGTGAGGAGTATACACGACGTGAGGCGTATACACGACGTGAGGCGTATACACGACGTGAGGAGTATACACGACGTGAGGAGTATACACGACGTGAGGAGTATACACGACGTGAGGCGTATACACGACGTGAGGCGTATACACGACGTGAGGAGTATACACGAGGTGAGGCGTATACACGACGTGAGGAGTATACACGACGTGAGGAGTATACACGACGTGAGGCGTATACACGACGTGAGGCGTATACACGACGTGAGGCGTATACACGAGGTGAGGCGTATACACGACGTGAGGCGTATACACGACGTGAGGAGTATACACGACGTGAGGAGTATACACGACGTGAGGAGTATACACGACGTGAGGAGTATACACGACGTGAGGAGTATACACGACGTGTGATAACGATATGAAGGGAGAGAAATGAAGGAGTGAATATAAGAGGGAGACAGCTCTCTGTGTTTTTAATTTAAGACAGACTGAGCAGCTCGAGTCTGAAACTATGAAAACTTACTGGATATAAATGGTGTTTATTAGAAGTGTTGATTTTAAGCTCTGTGATTGGCTGACTGTTTAAAAAAGGAAGTTTATCATTTACGCACTGAAGCTACTTTAAGTCATTTTTATTTTCTCACTTGTTGCTTCCCTTTTTATTCTAATCTGTTTTTTTAAGTGATTTCTAAAAATGTTCTTTGGAATCAGATTTTTTGCTCTTAAAGTGATTGGTCACCTGCTGTGTGTTATCGTCCAATCACAGACGTGATCAGGAAAACAGGAAGTATCGAGGGGAGTCGGAGCGCGGCGGAGAGCGGCAGCAGGATCGCAGCTCGACTCTCGTCCCCGCCTCGAGTTCTTCACGGAGCTCGGAGCAGCGACGTCCGACTGAGCGAGCTGACCTCAGGACGGACTCTGTACACGCTCGGTAACGCTGACCTCATCTTTCATGTGCTGCTCTCACTGATCTACACACACACACACACACACACACACACACACACACACACACACACACACACACACACACACACACACACACACACACACACACACACACACAGATATACATGATGCACTTCATTTATAAAGGTGGCTCATCTGTAGAAGTTGTTCGGCATAAAAACACAGAATCTGTGGACTGTAAGAGGAGAGCAAAGGGGGCAAATGCAATCCTGGCTCTATCAGCGACATCTCTAAATCTCTCTAAACAGATCACTGCATGCAAACCTCCCCCATTCTCGCTTTGCAAGTTACTAGTCTCAACACACTCGCCCACCGCCGACACCAGAAAACCCAAAAAAGTTGGCCATCTGTCCCAGCAGCTGGAACATAGTCAGACGATATCTTATGAATTCAGAGTCTGGCAGAGGAAAACCATTTCACTCTGTCAGAGGGGAAGTTAATGGAAAAAAGTGAATTTGTTTTAAGATTGAAATAGTCGTATAATAAGTGCTTTCATTGTAAATCCTGAGATCCTCGAGCACAGAGAGAGAGAGCTGCTTCACCAGGAACTGATCCGTGGAAGACCTGACCCACGTCCTTCGGTCCGACTGACCTATTTGTATGAAAAAAAAACTGATCAGACTTGAGTGACATTTTGATATTTCACTCTGTTCCGTCTTGCTTTGCTGAATCAAATTGCGGACAGTAACATCAGCTGAAGTGTCCTGACACTAAACTGACCTCCGGCGCTCTCCTCTCCTCCCTTTAATATTTGTTTTAATTTAAATGATCAGTATGTAAAATCCACCACTAGGGGGCTCTAAATCATGGGAGTGATTCTCTCTGCTACTCCACCCCCCCCCCCCCCCCCCCGGCCCCGGATGAACGCTGCGTTGACCGTAGTCATGACGACCGGGTGAAACCGACCATGAGGAAGAGAAAATGTTTACAGACGAGCTAAAGTATCCGAGTTTAATTGACATGATGTTTTTTATCACAGCAGCACAAACAGCAACAGAACAGCAGCTTTCAGGAGCAGCTCACACTTCCTTATGCAGCGGCCTATGACGTAACATCTGGTGTTTCCATGGCAACCTAAAATAACCACGCACATAAACACATAAACTCTGATGAACCAGTGACGCTGTTTATATTTTGGTGACGTGTTTTTTGTTTTTGTCCCAACAGAGGCCGACTCAGCGGATCCTCTGACGTCTTTACAGTTTGTGAGTGACAGCGTCTTCCTCGCCGGCTGCTGTAACGGGAGCGTTTACGTCGCTGACACTCGGACGTCCGACGCTCCTCAGCTTTCACCTCCGCCGGCGTCCTCGGCTCCATCGGCCCTCTGGTGGACGGACGCCTCCGAGGGTCTGTCCAGCTGCAGGCTCGTCAGACTCTCCTCGTCTGGTCGGGCCGTGATCTCAGATCTGAGGAAGCTGGGTGGAGCGGTGAGTCAGGCTCAGCTGGAGGTCCAATCACGTCGCTGCGATCTGGATGATGTCACTGTGTCGTGGGCTCCGGCGCTGGACGACTGTGTCGCAGTCTCAGGTTAGTTCACAGACTCACAGTAAGCCAGAAAATATTCCCACTTCAGAATCTCTGCTGGGTTTTTATTCTGTCATGTGACCCCGATATGTTTTTGTAGTAAAGGACGTAAAGAGCTTAAAACAAACGTTCATTTAACTTAAAGGAGCAGTATGTAACTCTGACACCGAGTGGTTAAAATGGGTACTGCAGTTTAAATTCTAAACATCATAGAGAGCTGTCTCCCCCGCCCCCCTCCTCTCTAGAGTCCATGCTCACACAGGTCACCATGTGGTGGACTCTGAAGCTTCAGTGTTTATCCAGCTCTGCATGGGTCTGTAAACCTTTCTGTGTTCTAACCTCTCTCCATTTTTCAAAAGCATCTCCAATATTGATCCTAGTTTGAGCACGTTTCTGCTCGTGGAGCTTATTAGAAACATGCAGAGGCTTTTTAGGTCGGGTACAATCACTTCTATCTGAACCACTTCTCTTGCCCGCTTCCATCGCTGCAACACCTGTTGACCTGATATGTTACTGTTCGGTGTGTAAAACAAGGGAGGTGGACCCAAGTGCAGAAACCAAAAATTATTTATTTAAACTAAAACTATCTATCAAAAATGTCCAAACTGAGAAAATCCAAAAATTGACAAGCACTGAGAAACACTAGGAAACACTGACACTCTAACATATGACAAACAACACTGGCAACTTACAACAATGAGCTGACACAGAGACTAAATAGACATAGGGTAACCAGACACAGGTGAGACTAACAAGACACAGGTGAGGACAATCACACTGGGAAACACACAGAGGCAGGAATACAAGAAACACTGAGGACAAACTAAATCATGAAACACACAAGGGAAACAAGCAACACTGGGATAAAACAGGGAAACTCAAATACAAAACCAAATCATGACATGATAACTGCTCTCATCTGGCAAACCGAGGGGCGTCCAAAACGGCAGTGTGGGGGGTCGCCTTAAAACCGTCTACCTTCTCTGGTCCAAACAAATCCAGAGCATTCAGGAGCAGAATCTAAAGTTAGAAGGAGGACATACTGGCTGCTGCATTGTTGTCAGAGAAGCCAGCACTTCAACATGTTTCCTTAATGATCAGATAGTAAGATACCTTTATCATCTCACTCTCTACACATCTCACTGATTGGACCTTTAAGGTTTGTTTTTAATGCTTTTAACATCAACAATAAGAATCACATTGAACAAGTTAAAATGCTTTTATTAACACTTAGTTAATTAACTTTAATTATCCAATAAGAAACACCTTCCAAGATGAAGCGTTGACAGAATCCTGTGTCACCTCCCTCCTGCAGGTTTCAGCGGAGTCGTTCAGATTTTCGACACCTCGCTCTGGAGGTCGGAGCTGCAGGAAGCTCGGCCGCTGTTCGTGCATCGCGGTCACACGGTTTCATCTCCGCCTGAAGACGGCGTCCCCGTCCTCGTCACCCGCCACGTCTGGCATCCTGAGCTGCCGAGGACGCTGCTGTCTGCGGCCTCGGACGGCTCCGTGCACGTGTGGGACTGGGTCGACCAATCGGCAGCCAGCAGCTGATGTTCTGTTTCAAAGTGGATTAAAAGACAATTCAATAAAAAGTGAAAAAACACAAAGATTAAAGGAGATCTATTCTGCTGATCCATCTTTAAATACAGACATATAATGTTAAGATGTCCGTACTAAACCTTGACAAAGTTTTTTTTAAACACGTTACTCAGTTGTTG
>NC_083622.1:1216030-1223530 GCF_963584025.1 Labrus mixtus | reverse complement strand
AGAAACGTTCAAATGATTGGTCAGTCAGTTTTATTTGTAGATAATACAAGTTATGAGTAAAACTGCATTCATCTTTGAGAGCAGATTCATCATGAGGTCATCTAATCTCTCGTTTATGGTCATTTGAAAACCCAGAAAAGAATAAAAACAACAGAAGACAGCCGTCCATCTTTAAGTTATTTATAGACAACGTACACGTAAAGGTTTCTGAGGTTTAGTAATGAACACAGGATATGCTGGGTTACATTCTGATTGATTTAGCCCTTCTTTTTTTTTTTTTTTTAGAAGCTTTTAGAAAGAATTAAAACAACAAAAATAAAAGAACTAAGAAAAGAAAACGACACCATGAAGCAACAGAGAGGAAATTAAACCTGCATGAAACAAAAAAAACCACTCGATCATATTTTCAGTCGCTCAGGACGTCTCCTCTCCTCAGATCTCAGGATCTGCAGCTTCTTTAAGTTTTTCTTTATTGGAGAGGACAGCTGATACGCCCCCTTGTTCCCTATGCCTCTTCCTGCATCTTATCCCATCTCCCCGTATCCCATTTTTCAAACCCGGCGCAGTTTCAGAAGATCGCTAAAAGGACGTTTTTTCTCACCACTGTAACTTTTGCTAAAGTGCACATGATGGATTAACACTGGGTCTCTGTAATATAGCAATGAGTAACGTCTTTTATCTGCTCTTTTTGTAAAGGCTCTCGAGATAACAACTTGTTATGAATGTTGCGCTACACAAATACACATTTGATTGATCGATTAACCCAGACAGAGACTAACAAGAAAGTTCAAACCATCATGGCGGCCGGTAAAGCTAATGAAGGAAGAGGAAGGGGAGGGAGAGGAGGAAGAGGACGAGGAGGAGGAAGAGGAGGAGGAGGAAGAGGAGGAGGAGAGGAAGGGGAGGAAGAGGAGGAGGTGGAGGAGAGGAAAGGGAGGAAGAGGACGAGGAGGAAGAGGAGGAGGAGAGGAAGGGGAGGACGAGGAGGAGGAGGAAGAGGAGGAAGAGGACGAGGAGGAGGAAGGGGAGGAAGAGGAGGAGGAAGAGGAGGAGGAAGAGGAAGAGGAGGAGGAGGAGGAAGAGGAAGAGGAGGAGGAGGAGGAAGAGAAGGAGGAGGAAGAGGAGGACGGCCGAGCACAGGGAAAACATCGTCATTTCAGAACTGTACAACAAAAACAAAAAACCCAAACACGCATCTGTACAAATGTACAAAAATCAACAGGATTAAAACACGCTGAATCATCATTTTTTAAATCGTCCGACGTGGTCACCGTGGATCTGACAGGATGACGTCAGAACTCAGACCTGCATCAGAGTCAACGTGCCAGCTTTAAGTGCAATCCACAGCACACCTGAGGCCCCCCCGACGCCGTGTGCTTCTGTGTCCGCCTCCTCCATCATCGGCAGGTCGGGGGGGGCGGCCTCGGCGAGTATAAAGGACAGTTGGTTAGTGATCATCATGTTCAATTCTCCAATCACTTCAGTTGCTGTAACCGTAGCAACGAAACACACTAACAGCAAATTAAATCTGTAAAACGTAAAAGAAATAAAAAAGAAGAGAATCCCTTTTCTGCTCCCGGCTCTGCTGCTGAGTGTACGTAACCACGGTAACCGCAGTGACCGCAGTGACCTCGTCTTAAAACACACCAAAAAAAACAAACTGAGAACTAAAAGTAATGCTTAGAGTTCTGAAAGTTAAAATGTAGATACACATCTGGTGGGGCTTTTGGATGCAGCTGCGACGGTTTGATCTCAGGTAGAGTCGACTTCAGGTGTTTCAGGTGTGAAGACGTTTATTAACCATCACTTTCATATCAATGTGCACCTCTGAAGAGTTTCATACACACATCACGCTCCTGCACCTGAAACTATTGAAACCCTACGTTGTGGCCAGAGGAAAACTGGAGACAAAGATTAAAAAATAAAAGGTAAAGTAAGAGTCAAAAAGGATTTATCCAGCGAGTTTGATAACATATCAGAATTCAGGTTTTCGGGCCCCCAGTTTCCTCTCCACACATTCATGCCAACATCTCGAGGGAGCTCGGCTGGTAGCAGTGTTTATATATCGAGTAGAAGAAGTGTGTGTGTGTGTGTGTGTGTGTGTGTGTGTGTGTGTGTGTGTGTGTGTGTGACAGGACGAGCAGCAAACATTCTGAACTCATCAGTCATAAAAACATGTGATGAGGGAGGCAGATCTGTCCTCCATCTCTACGTTCAACGCTCTGATCTGATACCATAATTATTACCCCCTTAACTAAATTATGTCTTCTTCTAAACAGCGGCCCCCGCCCACAGAAAAAAAGATGAATTTTTGCTGCAGTCTGATATGATGATAACAAACACAAACGGTGCGATGCTTCAAGCAGAGAGAGAGAGAGAGAGAGAGAAGTCATCGGTGGCGTTCAGGAGCATTTTAAACGTCAAAAATGAGAGAATTTAACCCTGAAAAGTTCTGAATTAGTCAGTGTCTGCCGCTCACTACGTTTGACCTCCATCATAAAGATCGCAGCTTCTGATATTTGCATATTGCACTCTGTGTTGCAACATAAACAATACTTAAATTGATTCTGCAGCCCTGACGCACTCTGAAGCAGAACGGGCGGGGGGGTCGTTTACGGCTGTGATTCAACACAAAGAGGTTTGAGATTGAACATGTATTTATGACAGTTTGAGTCCTTTGAACACACAACATGGTGTGCAAAGAAACTGCTTGTGTTTAAAGCCCTTTGTTGAGACGAAGCTGGACCCCATCAGGCAGAACATGATGAAGACCAGGACTCAGTTTCTAAGCAGTATGGGAGAAGAATCGTCTCTGATTTAAGGAAGTAAGGGAGGACTGATTTTAACATCAGGAATATAAAGTATGTGAGGCGTCTACAACAGGAATGAAACTCTTCAGAGGAGTCAGCGGGGAAGAGAAACTGACCACAGCAACATTTGTGACCGTGACCTTTGTGCTCAGCAGCAGGTAGTTCACCATAATCCAGAGCGGCCTTTTCACTTCCTGATACGGAAACTGATCACATGATCTGAGTCACACACCTGTCACGAGATCTGAGCAGTGAGAGGAGAGGTGGAAACACGAGAGAGAAACAAACAGGAAGGGAGAGAGAGAGAGAGAGAGAGAGTGAGGGGACGGCTTGAGAGCTTGTGATGGCAGAGAAAGTCCCACCAAGGGGGGTGAAGTCAGAGGGGGACGTTTGTTCTGTTACCCTCAGAGTCGCTGACAGGAAGACGACGCACTAACTTCCTGACTTTCTCTTCCAGGAATCAGAATCGTCCTCTGTGACTGAGCGAGGAGAGAGATCACAGACTGATGCAAGACCTGACACAGACTCTCTATTTTTACATCCAGTTTCTGATCAAAAGTAAATCATAAATTAAAAATCATATTTTGAGCATCTTTCTTTTAAAATAATCTACACCTTTTTTAAATATCTAAAATAAATCTGCGTCTTCAGACCTTTTCCCACTAAACCGAGCCTGCAGCCGCCATCTTTTCTGCAGGGGATCCACAGTTTGTGTTTTACTTCCTCCTTTGACTTCGTCTTTGTAAACTCTCTCAGACTGGGTGCACAGTTTGAGGAATAAGTTACCAGTTTAGCCACATTTTTGAGGTTTTTTAAAAATCTTCTAAACTTTTCGGCACAACGTGATATCAAATGTATTTTAATAGTCAGAGCAGCAGCAGTTTGTGTTTTACAAACAGAGAGACAGACGAGGAGGTGAAACCGTCCGAACTGCACAAACATGTTCCTGTTGGTAACGTTTGGGTTCAGAGTGCAGGCGTTTGTCTGCAGGTTTCAGTGATTCAAAACAAAACATCAGTCAGTGTTGTTCCTCACACCGTGTCCTGACAGCACGCCAGCGCTACACGTCGTCGCATCGAGAATGATCGCTCGTGCTTGTCCACACTGCATCCGTTAAATATTTAAATACTTTGATCTGTGAATTTTTAGTTTCCCCCTCGCAAACATTATGACATCTGGTGCTTTTGTATTGATGAGCTGTTGACTCAAATCACAACACTCAGAGGATCGTCGATTGACGATCAAAGGTCAAAGGTCGAGGTTGAGTCAAAGGTCAACATTTAAATCATGGATGTGGATATTATTAATGCACCGTTATCTCCCCCTTGTACAACAAGCTAACCAGCTCTGTGGAGTGAGAAAGTGAGTATCAGAGCGAGTGTAGAGCCGCCGCCTCCTCCTTCCTCCTTCCTCGTTCCCCGTCCATGTCTACGCGAGCGACAGAGAGGGAAATAGAAACAAGGCGTCGGGGGGGGGGGGGGGGGGGGAAACGGCGCTGCTTCACCGGCGGACACTCCAACAGGAAACAATAGATTCAGGCTGGTTTTGTCGCTGACGCTCGCGCCGCGTGCTGTTAGGACACGCTGTAAGACTTGTTATTGTTGCCATGGTTTTGAGAATCATATAAGTTTTAAAAACTGGTAACCTTGACAACCCTGCTTGTCATATTGTGAAAATGTTGCCCCCTGCTTTGATGATATCAACTTTGCAACTCGTTAATTTCTATCTGTCAGCTGTGCACACCTAGAGCTCTATGAACCCCCCTCCCAGAGTAAAGCAGCACGGTTACTAAATCAGGTTTTTTTTTTTTTTTTTACTTTTCTGCAGACTCAGGATGAAAGCCACCAGCTGCTCATATCAGCGTATCTCATTTGTCTGTTTATCTGTTTATCTAGTGGACCCTGAATTGGTGAATACTAAATTCTAGGTGTCAGAATCAAAATCTAGGAGGGAAAAACTGAACTTCTCTCCAGCTCAGCTTCCTGCAGCCTCCAGTTTCTTCTTCACCTCATTCAACCAGTTCATCACCTGGTGTCCCAAACTGACTGAAAGCAGGAACTAGAACCAGGTTGTGAAGTTCCCGCAGTGGAAGAAAAGACCTTTGACTTTCTTCACGTGTGCTTTTTAATCACTCCTAAATCATTATCTGGCTGATTCAAACTTCTTGCTAACAAACTTTCCAGGGAGAGTCTGTACTGAACTCTTGCTCGTTAATCCTTTCAGTTTGCAGCACACACACACGCGCACGTGCACGCACGCACGCACGCACACACACGTGTTTCAGGCTCTACCGGTCAGGAAGTTTCTGGTTTTTTTTGCACGCTGGGTTACTTAGAAAAAACAACCTCCACTTTCCAAACGCTGCATTTCTAAAAGGCACTATGTGACATTACAGGCCGAAGGTAGAGTTAGTCTTCAGGTGCAAAACACTCAAAGAGACCAGCTGATTTGTCAGAAGCATCTATATTATTAGGGTTAGCTAGAAGAGCTCTGGGTTTAGCGTAACGTCTACATTCTGTTATTTATAAAAAAGGGTTTTTAAGCTCGACGTGAAGCTGGAGACAGATTTACAAAACAGGCCGATAAAATACCAAAACGTGTGTTACAAAATAAGCCTCTTCTGGTGTCAAACCTGAGGGACAGAGGGAGATAAAGGTTAGAGCACCAAACATGTGCTATCTCCCTGCAGAAATGACGAGCAGTCATCACGTGTAGTTCACGGTCATTAAAAGGTCAAAGGTCATTAAAAAGGAAGAGAAAGGTGGAGGGGGTCGTGATGCTTCTCGTTAGCACCGCTGTGTTCTGTAGTGACGAGCTGCAGCCTGATTAACAGTCAACAGAGACGGGGGGCGGGGCGGACTATTTCCTGGAGTCCTGCAGGTCATCCAGTATATTCCACATGTGATTGTTTAATCAGGAAGAGGTTAATCCCAGCTGGAAAAAAAACAAAAAAAAAAACAATAAAACATTTTGGTTTGACCTCCGGAGAGAATTAATCCTCAAGAGGCGGAGAACGACCGACCATCTGAGAGGAGAGAAAGTAGTTCCTCCTGGACGTGTGGACGATGACGTCAGGAGGAGCGTTTTCGTCTCTCAGTCGCTGCTGTCGTCTTCGTCGTCGTCGTCCGACATGTTGCTGCTGTTGAACTTTGACCCCGGCCGGCTGATGGAGTCCGAGCGGATGGAGAGGCCTCCCGACGTCAGCTGCACGAAGCAGAACTCGCAGACTCGGACCGGTTTGGACGACTGGCTGGGCAGGAGGTACTTCTTATCCGAGCACGGCCCGCACACCACGTAGCCGCACTTCCTGCAGTGATGGCGGCGGCTGACCGGCGTGAACTTCACCTTCTGGCAGCGCATGCACACCGTCGCCTCGGAGTCGGGCACCCAGACGGCGGCGTGCTCGCCCGTCGGGGACTTGCCGCTTTTCTGCAGCAGGTCGCCGACACACTTCCCGATGTGGTTCATCCACTCGGACTTCTCCGTGGCGGTGGCGGCGTACACGGCGAAGGACTTGGTGGGCGTCTTGATGAGCCAGCCGTTGTGCAGGTCGCCCTCGTCGGGCACCGTGTCGATGGTGACGCTCTCCAGCGGGATGATGTGCTGCTTGTTGTACTTCTTCTTCTGGATGACGATGTTCCCGTACACGAGGATGTCGTTGAAGAGGAAGAACTGTCGCGCCTTGGGCTTCTTCCGGCACAGTTTGGTGAGGACGCCCTCGCCGATCAGCACGCGGCCCGGGATCGCCAACGGCTGCCCGGCCGCGCCGAAGCAACCCTCCACCACCGCGATCCGCTTGGAGTTGGCCTCGCTGTTGGCAAGCCGGTCGACCATCTTCACCTCACCTGCAGGAGAACGAAGAGAGGGGAACGTTTGAGTGATTTTACATTTTCACAGATTTTAAAAACACAAAGAGGAAGTCATCGTAAAAGAAGAAGCAGTACAGCAGCGCTCTCAGGTTTCTCCCAGTAGGCCTTTAAACTGGATGAACTTGCTCCTTACTGGTTGAGAAATAAATAAATCAGTTCCATGTCAAAGTTTCCCAGACGCTCTTTGAAAGACACGAGATAGAAAATAGAGGCGGTGTAGTTGGAGCTGCGTCTTTGTTCCTCTCCTGAAATCACTCACTAAGTCACTCTTCCTCTTTCTTTCACTTGTTGAATCTCACTTTCCTTATCGACGTCACCGTCTGAGCGCCACAACATTTCAAACATCCAAAGAGGCGTCACATGTGCGCCGAGTGTCACACGGATTTAACAGGAACACGTCTGACATGGATTAAAGTGGAGCTGCACAATGTGACTTCACGCATCGATCTGCTGATCCCGGTCATAACTTTTGCTGCTTTGCTAAAGTGCTCATGATGGATAGGCCGGATCTTTGTAACATCGCAATAAGTAAGGTCTTTTACCTGCTTTATGTAACATAACAATGAGTAAGGTCTTTTACCTGCTTTATGTAACATAACAAAGAGTAAGGTATTTTACCTGCTTCTTGTAAAGTGTCTCGAGATAACACTTGTTATGAGTTGACGCTATACAAATAAAAATTGATTGATTGATATGTCGAGTTTATCAGCTCGAGCTTTTGATGTTCAGTTGCTGCAGAGTGAACATTTCATCAAAACAACAAAGCATGGGTTCATAATCCTCGGCTTGTTCTCAGTTCAGAACAAGATCAAATATATTTC
>NC_083622.1:1096030-1211030 GCF_963584025.1 Labrus mixtus | reverse complement strand
TGGAAGTTGTGCAATGCACTGTTGAAATACAGAAGTGGTTGACACAACCAGATATATATATTTGCCAGAAGTTCAAATATCAAAACATTCAAACAATGCTTCAACACCACGGCGAAAAGAAGTTATTGCATTATTTCTTGTTTTTATTTTATAAAAATGCCAAGCAAATACCTGCATGCTGTCTACATTTCACAAATACACTGTCAAAAGTTTGATACAGAAATGTTGTTGAAGGACTAATTCTTGTCTGACGCACCTGACTTCTGAAACAGACGTATTGAGGAGGATTTTGCAGAATATGTGACCTTTAAAGTTTGTTCACTTCTTTTAATAATTAATTAATTGGGTGCCTTGCTCAAGGGCAGTGCTCAGGAAGTGGACTGGCACCTCTCCAGCTACCAGACCATTTTCCGGACTTGGTCCGTGACTTGAACCCTGCCGGAGCGACCCTCCGATTCCCAACCCAAGTCCCTACAGACTGAGCTACTGCCGCCCCTGTTTTTTTGTCACAATGAGGTTACCATGGTAAAAGTCTGAACACTTCCCTACATGAATCTTGCAGATGTCGAGAAATAAAGCCTGCTAATGTCCCTCATTATTATAACTGGCAAAGAGCAGGAGCCGGGTCTTTAACCCAGAGAGAAACCCGGTCAGATAAACGGTTCAATCAGGAAGTCAACCAGGAAACTTTAAGTGTGCTCGCAGAACATTCTGTGAAAGTCGCCTCGTGAAACTTCTTTGACTTTAAACAGAAAGAGGAAGTCGAGTTTTCCAACTCTTCTACATGACCTGCATTTAAACCTCCAGCGGTTCCACACTCGGGAGGCCCCCGAGAGGAAGGGAAGCTATGAGTCAGACGCTGAAGGGAGAGAGTGAGTGACGATGACAAAGACGGGGAGTGAAGAGAGAAAGAGCGTTTCTGTGGGCTGTAAACAGCAGTGAAAAAAAAAAAAAAACAAGGACACCCATTTATCCTGCGGGGGTAATGTGAGGGCAGATGCTGTCGAGGACGAGCCATTGTCATTGCCCCCCTCTCTTCTGTTGGTCTGTTTGAGCTGTGGCTGCTGTGCTACAAGGTAGAGAGTCTCACTGTGTACAAAGCTGGCTGCAGAGCCTCGAAACACTCAAAACAAACTGTTTAAAACACGGATCAGTGCAAAGAATCCTCAGATTTAAACACAAAAACAAACATGGAAGTATTGATCAAGTGCAGATATAAAAGCCGGACCAGTTCAGTTCCTTTAGACCCTTTTGGAAATGTCTCCAAGCCAGACGAGAAACTAATCATTCCCAATAAAACGGGACCAGTTGGAGAATATAATCGGACCCTAAGTTATGTTGTTGCGTGCTCAACGTGCTCAAACTAGGATCAATATTGGAGATGCTTTTGAAAAATGGAGAGAGGTTAGAACACAGAAAGGTTTACAGACCCATGCAGAGCTGGATAAACACTGAAGCTTCAGAGTCCACCACATGGTGACCTGTGTGAGCATCGACTCTAGAGAGGAGGGGGGGGGGGGGGGGGAGACAGCTCTCTATGATGTTTAGAATTTAGACTGCAGTACTCATTTTAAACACTAGGGGTCTTATTTTAAACCCAAAGCTGCTGCAAGAGAAAGAGAGAGGACGGTCTACATTACAAAAAGACGTTGCCGATGTCTATCCTGACAAACTTACTCCTTTATGATTCTGCTTGTTATAGATTTCAGAAGTGGTTATAAAAAAAAGGAGCCCAAACTGCAGATCAGAAAATAATCTGTGACTTTCTTGCTGCTCATTAGTTTCTGCAACTTTTCTGTCGTACATATTTGTGCAATCAAAACTGTGTGTATGATTTTGCCTTCAATTTCCGTTAATTTAAAACTAACCCCAGAAGAAATGATCCAATTGTTGGTGGCCTGGGCTTCTTCTTTTTTGTTGCCTTGGTATAATGAGGTTGTAATTTAAAATTCTGGTATTGTTGCAACCCTCTAGCGCCCCCACAGGCCGGACCTTTCAGGCAGAGCGTGGACTGCTGATGTCTCTGTGAAGCTGAGCGGCCATATTTCGTGACGTTTCAGTCTGTTACTTCTCTGATTAGAGTCTTCTTCACAGCTCTCTGTGGTTTCTAATCAGTTTCACGGCCTCTCAGATCTTAAGTGCATGTTTTTTTTTTGTTTTTTTTTTTAAATGGGATTTGATACGGCCGCGATAAGCAGAGAAAAGTGTTTCCACTGTTCCTGCAGAGGACAATCTGAGGAAACATGAAGCTGATCCCTGAGGGTGTGAGGGAAAATGTCTGAAAATGAAAGGTTTTTTTGTCTTCCGATATGAAACTATCTGTCCTGCTGCAGGTGGAAAGAATCCTTTAAACAGGTTTAACTTTGAATTTTTTATATTAATCCCTGAGGGAAATTCTGGTTTTACACTGTTATTGTGCTCCTCACACACACAGGCCTGAATCACACACATGCACATACATGACCTGTGGACATGCATTAGTGGCCTCAGCGTCCTGTCTCTATGACAACAGTTTGGTGACAACGACCACTGTATGACTGACACTGCTCTGTTACTTTTTACTGCACGTTTTATATTTGAGATTGTTTATTTCCTGATCAGACGCGGAGCGAGGAGGATGTGGGTACAAGACATAGGAGGGAAAACTATATGGAATAAGAGGGCTGAAGACGTCGATAGTTCCTTTCTGACAAACTGAAAGATTTTCAACTCGGAGCGGCCGCACAAGGAAGGCGCCCAGCTGCTTCAGACGACACTCCGCTGACACAAACCCAGCCGCCAACATCGGTGGTTTTTGAACGAGACCCGGTCGGACTTCGAATTGGTGGGACAACTTTTTTTTTTTTTTTTTTTTAAGATTTCTTTTTTGGCTTTTTGTTCCTTTATTGGGGAGATAGGACATCAGGGAGAGAGAGCGGTGTATACGTTGCATCACAGCAATAATTAAAAAAAAAAAAAAATGTTTTAATTTGAGGTTTGTTGTGAAAAAAAGAAATGGTCGTTTTAATTAAGTTGATTCAGCGGATTCGAACCCGGGCTGCCCACTTGGAGGACTCCATACATGGGGCGTGCGCTCTAACCACTGCACAGCATCGCTGGTGGGGCAGTGGTTTAACAATGAAATGGTCGTTGCAGAGGAAATCACCGCCTGTTGTCTTGGCAGTGTGTTTTTGCGTTTTCATGTGGACAAAGATGTTTTTAAGAAGTTGCCGTGTGTGGACAGGATTAACCGAAGGAGGAAAACCTTTTTTTTTTTTTTTAAGTACACACCTACGTATGGGTAAGGCTTTAACTGAACCTTCCCCTCAGATTACAACTGCAAAATGCAAAGCCTCATGTTTGATTAAAGATTTTTTTTTTGTCATTTTCTCCTCCAGGCAGGAAAACAAAAAAAACTGCTAACGTGCTCGTCTGAAGGAGAGAGTTAATCATTGGTTTTCAAAGCAGCCTCAGTAGGTCTGATGCCGTTATCTCTACTACAGCGAGTGAGCAAAGTGCACTGACACAGTTACCTCGTATCAGTGCTCTCCTGTAAATCCCGTCATCAGGATTAATTGAGCAACACGTCGGAGTAGGAGACTTCCTCTCTTCACTTTGCTCTAATATAATCAGATCCCGGTGTCTGGTGTCAGTAATCTGCTTTTCAGAATACTGTTGTAGGTTATTTAACCGGCGGGAACATCGGTTCAGTTTTGGTTTCCATCACCTTTAACAAGATTAACCTCCAATCCTGTTATCTGTGCTCATCACACTGCTGCTGCTGCTGTTGTGTAATCCTGTGTGTGTACCGACAGCAGGTCGAGATAACAGCTCCTCAGAGGGAGCTCTGTGTTATCAGGACAGTCCTCCTGTTTCATCTCAGGCAGGTTGTGAATGAAAACTCAGGCCAGGTGTGAGACCGAAAAAAAAACAATCTTCCAAAACCTTCAGAAAAACTGCAAATTTTCATCAGGTCTTAAAGATATACCCTCAGACATGGCATCAGGTGGGTTTGAAGGCCCTGACACACCAAGCAGACGGCAAAGAACTAGTGGCGGCGATCTCCTTGGTGTGTGTGCTGCCTCATGAATCACTAAAAAGAAAAGTGAATCCTCTAACGGTGGAGTAATGCTCCTGTATTCCATATTCCTCACCAAAGCAGCAGCTCTGGGGTCATCCTGTTCTAACTTTACCCGCAGCAACAGCAGGTCGATGAGCTTAGTTCGAATAAACCGCCTACCTTCTCTGGTCCAAACAAATCCAGAGCATTCAGGAGCAGAATCTAAAGTTAGAAGGAGGACATACTGGCTGCTGCATTGTTGTCAGAGAAGCCAGCACTTCAACATGTTTCCTTAATGTCTGATCATATAGTAAGGTATTTTTATTATTTAATTAACTACATATCAGAGTTTTTCCAACAGGTGACCTCTTCCTACAAAACCTCTTCTCTGAATCAGCAGTCAGGTGTACTAGATGCCAGCATTAATTGTTCTGACACAAAAGGTAAACATCAGTTCATGCCACATTATTTATCGATGGATCGATGCGTCCACAGGGCCGATATCAGCTGAAAAAGATGATGAACTGATGCACCAGTGCATCTCTATTAATCATGTCACAAAGGGAAGGGTTAGGCAAATGTCCAGCAGTTGGTCGCTGCTGACCTCAGCTGTCCTCAAACGCTCAGCAGCACCACAAACCCCCCCCCCCCCCCCACCCTTTATAGGTCACACACTGACGTCAGCAGAAGTTTGACTTTGAGTAGCAGTCGGTCAGAGTTAAAATTAACTTTAAGAACCTGTAAATAGAAATGATGCTCCAGCAGCTTTAGTGTTATTTCTCTGAGTATTTTCTGCAAGATTTAAGATTCTTTATCAGTTGTGCTCAGAGGGGGTGGTGGTGGAGTCCCTCAGAGCCCTCAGGGACTTGGGTTGGGAACCAGAGGGTCACCAGTTCAAGGGCCAGTATGGACTAAGTATGGTAATCTGTTTGTTGGAGACCTTCCATTGGGTTGGTGCGTAATCTTGCGAACCAGTTTGCTTTTCCATGGGGGCAAGGTCAGCAAAAGAGCCATGTCACCGATTAGATACGTCACTGAATACATCTTTGAGCCCTGAGCAAACCAACAACTTGGCGCTCATTCTGTGTGCACCCCCCCCCCCCCCCACCCTCTGACATCTCTCTGTAGTGCACGTCCATAGGATAGTTTGTGCATGTGTTATTCTGTATTCTGGGTCTTGAGTTAATGTAGCATAACAGAGTGAAAGACTGAACTAACCGTCTGGGATTAATAAAGTATGTCTTCTTCTTTTTCTAAGTAAAGAAACACTCCAAGTTATTCTGAATGTAGAAGCGTTTTTTTTCTCAGCGCCAGCGTCTTTATTCAATTGATTTCGATGAGGAGAGAGCGTCTGCAGCTGCAGGTAGCCACCAGGTGTCTTTTTTTGGAGCGCTTTGCCTTTTTTGTGCGGCCGCTCGGAGCACTTAAGTTGCAGATCTGTCAGCTCTTCAGAAAGGTGCTGTTGTCCAAATGTATGGATTCTATGTATTTTAGCATCCTATGGATCGTGTCTTGAACCCACATCCTCCTCGCTCCGCGTCTAATCCAGATATAAACCATCTAAAATAAAAAAAACATGCAGTAAAAAGTAACGGAGCAGTGTCGGTCATACAGCGGCCGTTGCTAACAGACTGTTGTCATGGAGTCAGGACGGACATGCAGCGCTTTTTTTCTCAGTGCAACAAACACTTCATGCAAGCCCTCCTGAGCGCACAGCCAGCGCTTTTCTGCCCGGAAAAAACTGCCAGGTGGACACAGGACTTACTGATTCCTCCGCATATATGCAAATTTAATTTTTAACCTAAAATATTAAAAGCTAGCAGACTGCTGAGACGACATTTCATCCCTCTCTACGGCTTCAGGGTTTCCCTTACAGAGGCTGCAAGAGATACTCAGCTTAGTTGTTGCCAAACTTATATTTAAAACAAAAAGACATGAGTGTAAAGAAAAGTCAAAACAACACACTAAGGACTGGACAAGGTGATACTGAGGATACATGTAGATGCACACTCAAGGATCTGATTTTGAACCGCTTGCCTCTGAACTGTTATGGAGACACATGAGCTGCAGATGTTTTTATAACCATGTGTGTGGGTGTTTGCGGTTAAGAAGCCAAATATTTCAGTAGTATCAGTGTTTTGTTTTGCTGAGGTTTGGGTCCATCCTGTGAAAGCTGGAGCCTGCAGTCAGACCTGAGATCCCGTCTGTCCTCGCTTTGAGCAGCAGGGAGGGAGTGTTCTTAATCGCTCTTCTTCTGCAGGTTCAAACACATCAAGTGTAGGAGGCCACAAGATCTCGCTGACTTGATTCACGTCAAGTTCAAACGCGCAGAAGAAGAAGAAGAAGAATGACTCGTCGGAATTGATCAGATACCACACAGCTCTCACAGAAAACAATTACATAACTTCAGATTTGCGACAGATGACTATCACTACTGTAGAAGTCACATGATGTGAAGAATTTATTTTGATTTCAGGGCCCCCTCTGAGGACATACGCTGCACCTTTCTTTAGCCACCTGTGGGACTAAAAAAGTTCTGGACATCCTACAAACTTTAACAGCATGCCAAGGCTTCATCAGAAATGGAAACTTAGATAGGAGCTAAGATAACATAAGCATGTAGAAAGATGCCTCAGCTATTTCCGCAAAAGAAATCCACATTATGTAAGACAAATCAACCATGCAGACTTTTACAGGGTTGGTAATCAGCGAAGGCAAAGACTTTCAATATTATCACGATGTTTTAGTCTTAATAATGTTATTCCTTTATAATAATGCAACTTGTCCCAAAAAAAAGTCATGCAGTGCCTCCTGCGTGTGGGCTACTTTTAGGTTAACTACAATCAGGCGATTTCACATTATGCACGGCCGTTTTGTACCATGCTCGAGCACGATTGCTCCCCCATCCCCTCTCCCCCCGCTGTTCTGCTTTCACATTAGTATACTGTTTTGTGCCCGAGTACACTTGCATAATAATGACCCTAAAGCCAGCAGCCGGTTGATAATCTCAAAGGATCGTCTTTATTTTTTTAATATTATTCACCAGAAACTAAAGTCTTGATCGGGACGTCTAATACCTGCTGACGAGCGTACAAAGCTTCAGGGTACACAAACATATTTGCAGGTTTGTAGCGATCCTGTAACACTGCTGAAGCAGTGGGCCGCTGTCTGCAGAGAGACGAGTGTCCCTGTTGTAAGTTTGCATCTCCTGAATCGCACCAGCTGTTGTTTTTGCTACAACATTACTGTCTTCATTTACAGAGGTCATGAGTGTTTTCTACCTGCAATTTTTAGTATTTAAATGCCAAAAAATGAGCCAATATGTGGGGCCTGGGACTTCTATCTTTGAAAGTGTGGTTATCAGTTTAAAATAAACACAAAATATTTGCACCCTAATGAAATGATAATTGTTCAGTGAAGACACAGCTTGCTCTAGTCATGCCTCTTTCTCCTACTGATAATTTACATCACCTTCATTAAGGCCATTAGTCGCCACCGCAACCAAAACCACAAGGCCCCCTTTAACAGACACAGACTCCATACATGCAAGCTCCAGGTATTGACCACGTGTAGATCGATGGGCAGTAGCTTGTGTCATGTGGAAGTCAAAAAATCTGGTATCGTAGCAACCTTACAAATGACTTAGTCACCTGAGAAACAGAACCAAACATCATGCAGCGTCCTGGAGTCTGAAAGGAGACTCTCTGGCTCTGTGAGTGTTCAAAACTGAAGCTAACCAGGCAGTGTGCGCTCTGTGCAGAGAGCAGATTTCTCCTGGTCATTAGTTTGAAAACAGACACTTACAAACTGAAGTGTCACAGCTTGTAGCTCGGTGTGGACTGTGGTTGGCCTGCTGTTAAAAACGGGACGGACAGGATGGCGTTTGTGAGGAATGTGCTGTGAACAGGCCTCCATCTGTTTCCCTCATTCTGCTGAACTCATGTGCGCTGCAGGGCGACCTTTGAGCTTTTCCAACGCCTATAAAACCAACAGGTAGCAGAACGCCATGACAATATTCTTGGCTTCCTTTCCACATTTCCTCCTTCTGCATGATCCCCGAAAAAAATAATATTATTTCAAATTCCTTCAGCTGAAAATCTTGCCACGTCCCGATCGACACAAACAGAGAAAACACCTGGAGGATAAAATAATCCATTCCTAAAGGTGATCCACAACCATCAAGAAGCTAAAGCTAAAGAATATAAATGTCTTTAAAATCAACTTTAACAAGACTTTCTATGCTTGTTTTCTAATTTTGTTTTACAATCTATTCATTGGTTCTCACAAAATCCTGCAGGGTCGTCTTCAAATTACTTTCTAAATCTTAATTAACGGTCCAATAAGTGCCGCCTCACCTGCAGCATGTGTGTGCATATTAACACCACGAATCACTTTCAGGAAAGTTATGGAAAAAGTAACTTAAATAGCACTTATAAAACTTATCTAAACGTCAATTTGAAAATGAAATTGACAAAATCCATGTAAGCCTGTGATCAGCTCTGCAGCTGGCTTTTTTAAAAGTTAAATCTGGTGTCAAATAAATTTGATTGATGAGTTTCCTGTCACGATTCTTGCACGCTCTTGTTATCTCACTTCCTTTGACTGCCTCATGATTCAGTAATTATTCATTATGTCCTGTGGGTTGAGATGTTACAGGTTAAGATGAATTGTTACATCACTGACGACATCTTAAAAACAGGAAAAGCAAGTTTTTTCTTTAATGGCAGTTTGACGAGATGGCAGGAGAGTGTGTGTGTGGTGTGCCTTAAGGCAGTGGTTTAGGACCACTATTGTTTTCAGTTTCTACAAAGCATTAAGGATTAATTTTTACATTACAGCTGCACATTAACGTGCTATCGCAGCAAGACCTTCATCCCTTCCTCCTTTTCTTAAGAACTATTCAGACTGCTGTTACAAGGCGCGATATTTACATCCCTGTAACATTTCGCCTTCAATATGAATGTTGCAGAGGCGTAATGGGGTTCTAAGGATTTCCCCCTGTACCACCTTCTGCAGTATTAACAGAGGAATTACAGGGGCAAGAGCGGTGTGTGTGTGTGCGCATGTCTGACTGTGTGTGTATGTGAAGCTCACACTGTGCTGTGCTCTCTCACACTTCAAAAAGCAATAACGCAATGTGAATTCACAGACTGGGACACCAATATTACGTCGTTGCAGAATCAATATGAATGTGTTAAGGCGTAGTTGCGGCGCTGTTGAGAAATTGCACTCTGAAAAGGGCTTTAGTTGTCACAATCCAATGAGCATCTGAGATAACAAATATTGGATTACAAATGTTAACCCTGGCAGGTGCATCCAGGACTCATATTGTACAAATATTGGTAATTATATGGGGAAGCTTCAAGGTGTGACTATGTGTAACAGTGTCACTGAATTTTCATCCAAACCTACGTTACCTCTTTCTGTCTCAGTGTCCGCAGCAGAAAACAGCAGAGAGGAGACACACTGCTTTGACGAGAGTGTAACATCTGCTGAGGCCACATGAGAAAAAAGAGAAGTGAGATGTTTGTGAGTTGAGTAATGGTTTGCCAAAATGTGTCCAGATATGGAAATGAGAAGTGTCGATGTTGAAAGTAGACAATGACTGTACTCACTACTGCCTTTCTGTAAGTCTTGTATTGTTGCTTTGATGCTGAATATGTCTCGTAGATATTCTGAGGCTTTGATGCAAACTTAAATCGTTTTAACATCAAAATAATCTTTAAAGCATCAAACTGCATGATATCAACAACCCGCAGTCTAGTTCCACATTCAAATCACTGTCAGTTGAGTCTCTGCACTTTTGTTTTTTGGCTGTGTCATTGCACACAAAGCAACGCCGAATCATCAGCAAGCCAGGCTGTAAACGTTAAACCATTTGTCCGGAAGAAAGTTTTGAATTATTTTGAGTTATGCAAACGTTTTTACATAGGTCTCCTCCGCTCTAAATCCTCCTCTCTTACAGATCCTGCGATTATAACCCCAAAAGTCCCATATCGGTCGGACCCTACAGATAAAACTGGGTAGAAGCTTTGAATTGAACAGCCAGTTCAAGCTACTTTACAGACAAAGTCATGTCACTACAACACTAAAATCTACAAACTGCTTTCAAGAGGCTGCAAAAAAAACACGAGCACCTTGTTTAAAATCGTCACAAGAACCTATGATGCAGATGATTTTTCTCTAATATGCAGTATTGTTTTTTTTCTGCCGTTAAATCAACATTTTCCCCAACCTGTAGCTTTCCAGGAAGGATGCATTTCTACCAACACGTGTATGTGTTTAGAGTCGGGTGTGCGAGCTGTTGCCATTTTAAGAAAACACAGAAGTAATACTTCTTGAAAGTCATTATCGTATGACACAGTGTGTCTCCGAGATTTAAGTTTAAATTCAGACCACTAAAACAATCCCTTCAGGAAGTTGCGATGTCGTGACCCCGACTATTAACACAATTTTTACCAATCACCACAAATCCTGCAGCACGTTGTTTTTACAACAAGTTACATGAAAAAAAGAAAGCCTCAAAACATCACAACTTTCACCACAACTTCTCTAAAAAGCTGTCCCAAGATCAGACACTTCAGGCCGCAGCAATCACAAAAGTTTTCCCAGCCCAGGAGGAAGTGATAAAAGATCAACCGAAAAATAAAAAGGCTTTTCATCACCTGTGAGCTTGAGTAGATGTTTCAAACTACTGAGGCATGAAGAAGAAACCAGTAAAAATGAGCAGCTGAAGTTCAAATAAGATCCTAACAATACCGATACCTGCAAGTGTGGCGTGCTCTGGAGCATGTAATCAAGCGGTCTCTGTTTAGTTAATCTGTTCGTTTACCTGTTGTTGTAGCACAGAGGAAGTGACCCGCTCTTCTTATGCTAATCTGCATCCATTTATACACAGAGACGTGCTGGATTATGTGCCGGGCGTTGGATTACACACCAGAAATCCTGTGCATGCAGAGTGAAAGCAGGTGAGGTGGAAGGAATACCTGTAAGTAATGTCTCCGAGCCACGCCCTCCTCGGCGCTGGCAGAACGAGTTTAACCACGCTGAGACATGACGGAAGGGAAAGACGGGTTCGGAAAGTCTTTGTCTCCTCCAGCAGCTTAAAACACCTGATAAACTGCTCGCTAATTTTACCCGCCGCTCTGGGTCGGAGACTGGAAATGGAAGGTGACAGTTTCCTCTCTTGGTAGCGGGTAACTTTAGGTTTGCTCTTTACTTACATGTGACTAAGCTGATGGTTATAAACCACCCAGAAAGAACAAAAGTGCAAGCCTTTAACTTTTCTGCTTCACTGGACTACAAAGTGAGAATCCTTTAAAGACCAGCTGTGGTGCACATGGCACTTTAGAAACCACATTTTCCTCCTTTTAAATTGTTCAATGATTGGGTAAAGACCACACGTTTCTATCCCGAGAGTCCTGGTATCATTCATTCAGGTTTACATCTGAGCATTCTTAATCTGTTTTTACATCTTGTGTTCCTGCACTGTTTGGGTCATGTGCATCTGAAAAACAATCTGACTTGGCTTTTAAGGTGCAATGTTTGAAACATGACATTTAGTGCTTACACAGTCAGTCAACAGTGTTCCCCGCACATAGACGATACCTGGGTGGGCCGCCCAGGTATATTTCCGACCTGTTTTTATTTAATTTTTCATTCATTCATAAAATTGCTGCATGACAGCGCACGCACCTTCACTTTCTCTCTCTCTCTCGAGTGCGCCCCCACCTATACAGCGTTATATCCCTCGCACGCATATTATTTTTGCGAGCGCTTTCACAGCCTTCGTGCGCAGAATTTATCTGCTTGCGCGAGCAATATTGTATCCTGCGAGGAGAATACCATGCTCTATCTCTCCCCCCACTCTTCTCATGGCTTAAAAATGTGAATGTTCAGCTGCTTGCTGCTGATGCTGGACTCCTATAAATAACAGAATATCAAGTGGAACTTTTCAAACCGCGAGGCGTAGTCGTTGTGTTTGGGTCTGTGAGCGTGCGTGGATAAATTGAGCAGATTAAAGTTGTCTTCTGCAAAAGCTAAATTAATTTAGAGGGCAAAACACATTTGATATCAACTCAAACCTTATGTTAAAAGAACCCCTAAGATAAGAGTAAGAAAAAGTATGTCGATCCCCTGCAAAGTGAAGGAGGTCATGAAGAAGACTTGAAAGACTGAGACCATAAACTCACTAGATAAATGTTTAGGGAATATACTAACTGAGAATTTGACTAATCGTCTCGTCGACTTCTTTAACTTCCTCATCAGCTTCACTTTTTAACACCGAGAGGCTGCGTCCTCTGTTTCTATACAGGCTATGATTAAGATCTTCTCCTTAACCTTTGAGAGCAGGGCGGCATTTCAGCCTCATAACGGTCTCATTACTGAAGAGGTCAAACGTTCAGGAACAATTGTGGCGAGTATTCTGCTGAAGAGTCTCTCAAACCTCTTCAGGGTTACAGGTGATAAAAAGTTTCAAACACCGACTTTAACAGAAACTCCAATTAGAACCAGTTTGTACGTCCGTCTGAGTTGCAGCAGTTGCACAACTATAATTAATTTTGGACACAACATAATCGCCTCCCTGAACTCTTCACGACCCATCAGCCCAAAACACATTTTCAACCACAACCTTATCTCCACTCCCGTGTCCTTTGAACACTCCTTCTTCCTGCAGAGGTGCTCGGATTAACGCTGAACGACACACGTCCAGGAAATTCATCCTTTTTTATTCCCAATTTCAAAAGCTGTCATTCATCATGAGCTGTCGGTGTAAACATCTCTGGAGAGGATATGTATGTGTGTGGACTAGGGTTATCACAATACCAGAGTTTTAAATTTGGTTATAAAATTTGTAAAAAGAAAACGATATTGATATCCGTTTCAATTCCATTTTAACCAAAAAAGAAGGACTCCTAGGCAGCCATTATTGGGTTTTAATTACCAAGAAACTGCAGGTAAACTTCTGCACACGGTCTAAAATTGCATGAAAGACGTTAGCAACAGTTTGCTACAGAAGCATCGCTGCCGTATTTGTGTATATTTAGACATTGCTCTCTCTCTTTTACTGGCGGCAGCTTTCGGTGAAAAGTACGACTGAAGATCTGAAGAAGTTTTGGTAACGAAAAGTATCTTAGTGTCTAACATTTTGACAACCTTAGGCTATGTGTCCCAACTAGCGTTTTTCCGTTTCTCCATTGTTTTATATTTGAGATAGTTTTTACCCGAACAAACACGGAGCAGAGACGATGTGGGTACAATTTTAGACAATATTACGGGGAATATCATACATTTTGAAAAGAGCGCTGGTGACGTGCCGCTGTCTGCACGCTCTGGAGACGGATTAGGGCGTGTGATGTGGAGACAGGAGCATTGACCTAAGACCTATTTGGTTTTTTGAACCAGGCTGTAAACATGTTAATCTCTGCTGTAAAAACAGGCTTTTTAGAATGGGTGTGTATGTGACTTCCTGTGCTTCTGCAGCCAGCCTCTAGTGGACACTCGAGGAACTGCAGGATTTTACACTTCGACATTGGCTTTAGGACCGGAGATTGCCGCTTGGTTCAAACTATGCCGATATTGCGAGTAAGGTTTCAGAGGTCCGTCATCCATGGATGATAAAAGAAGATATCCACAAGTAGTAATAATTTTCTTCATAGATTAATTTGTGAGGACTTGAGAAGTGAAAATGTCAGTCAAATCTCTCAGAAGTCATCTTTATGAAAAGTTAGATATTTATTTTTTGCATCTCAATAGTGAAAATAAAATAATCTTACAATTTAAATAACTCTGATTTTATTTCTTGCTTCTCAGATTTTAAATATTTGCAGCTTTTGTTCTGTTCTTACCTTTATAATTGTAATGATTCAGTGTTTTGGACGGCTGAAACCTGAAGACGGTATCCTTTTACACTTCCTTTTGAAAGTGGCATGCTTCTGCATTTTATGGTCTTTCGTAAACAAGGACAATTATCCTGGTCTGTTTTAACCATCATGACCTACCTACAGCAGTCGTAATATTTTTAATTAATCCACAGCAACAACAAATGACTGGCAAAACAAACTTTTAACTTCTTTTTTGGAACAACAACCTGTCACAGCTGAGAAGATATATAACACAAGAGGCAAACAAATATATAAAGGACATGTGTTAGCGTGATTAGAAGTCTAAAAGCAGGCGTTCAATCCGTCCAAACAGTGAGGAATTCCTTTCGTGTTAATTGGATACAAATGGATAATACGCTTAAAACAACCAGACTGGAATGAACATGTGAATGAACAGAGGCACAAACACCGACTACTCATGAGAGAAGACGAGTGAAACTGTAACTCAAAGTAACCCCTCAGCAGACCTGACTCAGGAAAGTGAAGGAGAAGCAAACTTCCTCATTAGTGGTAGAAAAAGATTCACCAGGGGAAGGCCGACACATTCACTTTCACTGCACACCTCTGACAGATCATTGGCTGCCTGTACGGATTTACCGGTACCTTACAAATATGGTCAATTTAAATCGATTGGACAAAAAAATATATATTTTTAAACTGCAGCTTGTTTAATTGGGATGAAACTATTCGGCATCAACGGTTCAATATGTGATTGTAAATTGCATATTTTACAGTTTTGTGAACGAGCTTCCATGCAAAGCATTTCTCTCTGAATTGGCTCGTTTTTTTTGTGCCTGTGAGTCCATGCGCTGGGATAAAGAAACGCCTCCCCACCGAGTTAATATCCAATCACTATGTGCTAAAGTTGGGGGGACACATTACTTTAACACGGCGAGCTGTGAGGAGAGGCAGCGGTGTAGTCAAGACCACACCAACCGAGACCAAGACATACCCAAGACAGGAGTGCTCCGAGACAGAGACAAGACCCAGACCGAGGCAGGGCGAGACCAAGACATCCAAGACCATGAATATCACAGAAAAATCATCAACTTGTGTGCAGGCGGCGTGTCACTCACTTAGACCGTAACACCGGAAAGCGTGGATAAAACGGGAGGATAAAAATCAAACTACATATTAATTAAAGTTATTTGTTCTTTTAGAAAGAGGCGTTTTCCCTTTTCAAAGTAATTACATGGGAAAATAGTGGTCTTGGCAGTCTTGATCTAAAATCCGGGGTCCGCACTGTCCCAAGACCGAGACCTTCAAAAAGATTTGGAGTACCACAACACCAGACAGTGGTATGAGGAAACACCGCCGTCTTTTGAAATCAGTCGTGTGAGGACGTTTCGGTTTCAGCGTCGAGTAAAATACCAAGGAAGATAAAACGGTCAACATAAAAAACTGACTGTCTGCAAACATCGTTTTCACACGTGTCGCTTCTCAGATGGAAACACTGACTGAGTTTACAGCAGGCTGTCACGCAGCCACCAGCGGAGATGTGGACGGGGGGAGAGTGAACGGAGAAGCAACAATACACAAAGAAATATCAACGCTGTTTCTGTGCGAAAGTCCGCAAAACAAGATTGGTTTGGTTGGAGGAGTCAATCAGCTGGAGGGAGGACGCCGCCGTCATTGGTTGGGGAGTCGGGTCAACTCGATAAGGCCTGCTGGGATCCTCAGGAGGAGCGGCGCGTGTTAACTGACCGCAGCAGCAGCAGCTTGTTATTCCTCGGTCTGCACATCGTTGTTGAAGCCTTGTTCTTTAAGTTTTTCGTCAGCTCTGATTTGTGTTTTAAATCTTTTGTTTATTGCCTTTTTTCTTTTGTGCTCATTTCTGTCTCCAGTTTAAATTAAGTTTAGAGATCGTTCTTTGTTTGATAGATGTTTGAATTTGTGTGGTAAATAAATCCTTGTTAAATCAAGATTAGTTTTTGCCTTTGGTTTTTGGGGACCGGGGGAAGTGACTTTCCGGGGTTTTATGTTACAAACCTGCCCCCCTAGACGGGTGCGTAACAGGCATGGACCCCCCCTTAAAATCAAATGGGCGCCACACCAAAATCCTTAACAAAGATCGGCATTTTATAAAGAAATTAGTCACAGAAAATGCAATTAATTTGTATGTTTGTGCTCAAACTTCATCCCACCCCTGTGTAAATCAGTTCCCCAGCTGGGCCCCCCTTACTCAACAGGTCTGGACACACCCCTGGGATTATGATTTACACTAGATTTACTTTTTAAAGTTAAAAAAAATGTATGCAAAAGTATAGAAATATTTTTAAATCTCATCCTGCACAATGTCAGACTCCTACAGGAGGGTTTTGGGTGAACCAGACTTATCTAACTGGAAAGTTTTGCAGTAAATCAAACTTGAATCTAATGTCACAGAAAGCTGCGGCTCACCAAACCTGCCAAAAATAAATAAACCACAATGACTTTATCCCACAGGATTGAAGTGCCATCACGTGACAGGGACGTAAACTACCCCCGAGTCTAAACCCTTTCACATTTCTGCACTTTTTTCAGCCCGCAAGGTTTCCTCAAAAATAGTTTTTAAAGTTATTTCAGAGTCTGTCAAAGTGGTGCCAATGGGCAAAGTTAGCATGCTAGCATAGAAGTTAGCTGCCAACGTAAACACGGCTCATTTGTCACGTAGCAAACTGAATTAATCCTCCCTGTGGTTTACTCTGTGGTTCATCCCGCTGTATTATATTCCAGTTTGTAACTTTGTGAAGGTGAAGTGGTAGTTTTGGTGAGATAAGTCGACCAGTTAGCGGCTGTTAGCATGAATGGGAAAAAGTAGCAGCAGCCCCACGGAGCAACAGGAGCAACTTTTAAATCAGGAGAAAGTACCCACCCGACGGCTCCTCTCGTCCTCAGGACACTTTAGCAGCGACTTGAAGCTCTGTGTTAGTCCAGATAAAGTGAGTTGAAGCAGGGGCTGCCCTCCTCAGAGACCGCAGAGTCCGCAGGCAGGAGACCGAGCAGCTGGAACTCAAACAAACACCGACGAGCTGCTGAAGCTGCGGAGACACTAAAACAACAATATGGCAGCGGAGCGCCGAGACGCGTTCACGGACCTGCTGGACAGTCCGAAAATACAACCACTGACGAGAAACCATTGATGATGATGATGATGGTTTTTGTTTGATAACGACGACTTATAAGATGGTTTCTATACTGATTAGAGCTCTACACTATGCTCTACCAATGAAAGGCGTCTGATCCAACCTTCACAACAGGGTCCTAAGACGCTGACTAGACTCTTCTCCTCTGTCGCCCCCCCGGTGGTGGAATGAACTTCCAAACTCCATGTGATCTGCAGAGTCCCTCTGCACCTTTAAGAAAAAGCTAAAGACCCAGCTCTTTCATGAATACCTACTAACTTAATGATGATGGTCTCCATATTATTGATGATGATGATGGTAATGACGATGGTTTTTGTTTGATAACGACGACTTATAAGATGGTTTCTATACTGATTAGAGCTCTCAAGAACTGCCCTCAATGTTGTGCTTTGCCTCTGGTCACTTCCTGTCAGCACCTGTGTGTCCAATCAGACTCAAAGCTGATCGTTTGCTCTTACTGACATTGTTCCCTTTTTTCTAGATCCTTGCTTGTGTTGTTCTTACTCTCTGATGTACGACGCTTTGGATAAAAGAGTCTGATAAGTGAAGTGTAGAATTGTAGAAGTTGTCACCCAACTTATGCACACAAGTTTTTTTTAGTTTTGGGGTCTTCAAGGGCTCCTACAAACTCTGTATCTACTGAGACTCCAAAGTGACGTACATCAGAGATTAAGAACAACACAAGCAAGGATCTAGAAAAAAGGGAACAATGTCAGTAAGAGCAAACGATCAGCTTTGAGTCTGATTGGACACACAGGTGCTGACAGGAAGTGACCAGAGGCAAAGCACAACATTGAGGGCAGTTCTTGAGAGCTCTAATCAGTATAGAAACCATCTTATAAGTCGTCGTTATCAAACAAAAACCATCGTCATTACCATCATCATCATCAATAATATGGAGACCATCATCATTAAGTTAGTAGGTATTCATGAAAGAGCTGGGTCTTTATGACTGTCTATGAGTGAGAAGCTCGAGTCCTGCCAGCTGTACTGTTGTCAGAGTCGTGTTTACATGGACGAGAAGGCCTCGCTTATATAAAGCTGTTTCAGTCGAGGACTAGAGAGAAGAAGAACATGCTCACTGATTATTTGGAGGTCGCATAAGTGTCTTCACGGTCATTCTGTGTCAATTTATGTGCAATGTGAAGCTACGAGTTAACTAAAGTGTGCTAACGTTAGCACAACAATGCAGGACACAGGTGATTGCAGCTCGAGCCAATGACTTTGTCCGCTGATTGTGCTTAATGGTGCTTAATTATGGTGCGTTCTATTTGATAACTCCTTCATGAGAAGGCGAGAGGAGAGGGATTGGAGGTGTGTCTCTGCAGGAGAGCAGAGGCGTCGCCAAGCAGCAGTTTATTTTGGTTTCATGCTGGTCTACTGCATCAAAAAGTCTCACCTTTTTCCTTTAACGAAGACTAAAATGCAAAAGTGCGAGAGAGCACAGAACAGCGGGAGCTCTGCATACACACAAAGTCAGACATGACACACACACAGCGGCGCAGAGGGGCCGTCATTTTGTCCCTTCATTACACCTCTGCATCGGCGAAACATCACAGGGGCGTAAATATCGCACCTTGAAACAACACTCTGAATAGGGATATATCCTTACAATTTGTTAGAAGCTGCTTGACATCCACTGGATCTCTGAACAAGAGAAGCTGTTTACGCTGCAGAGTAAACAAATCCTTAGTGTGTGTTATTGTTTTGTAAATCAGACTGTCTTTTTGACTCTTTTGCAGGAGGACTAACGGGTGCTAAAGCCACACAATCCTTTATTGAATCAGGCCCTCAGCTTTAATAAAGCGTCACACTGTTTCCCTGCAGCGGAGCCGACACACACTCGATATTTAAACATTTACTGGATGTGCAGCACTTGCATCTATAATTAGCATGTCAGTTTCAGTTTCAGAAGACATTGGTGACTGGACAGCATTAAAAATAAATTAAAAATAAACTGGAATTGAAAACAAGAAGTCAAAATGAAATACAAATAAAAACTAAACTAAACCAAAAACTATTATAACTTCTGCATTAGGATGGAAACTCTGCATATGGGGGTTTTATTTAGATCAAATATAGGACATCAACATGATGCTGAACAAAAACAATCTTTTTTTTCACTAACTCATCATGTCAGGACAGATTCAAATCGATCGTCATTACTAACAGGGGTGTGAGTCTGCAAGAAAAAGCTTTGACATGTTCAATCTTCCCGCACGGACAAACTAAAACAAGTATCAACAAGTGACATGCCCCAACCGCTCTTCTGCTCAGCTGTGAAGTAATGTGTTTGATTATTCCCACGTGCAGTGAAAGCAGCACGAGCAGAGCCAGAAGCTGAGCTGTGTGGGGAGGAGACCTGCAGCTCCTGGTTCAGAGTCATCAGAAACACGACCGGACATGAATGCAGCAGGTTAACAGAGAAAAACTGCACAGTCACCCAATCTGTGAAAAGAGTCATTTAAAGTTCCTCTTTTCCTTCTTTGATTCACGTTTCTGTCGCTACGGGAACAAACTTAAGTCAGGCCAATCTGACAACATCGAACAAAATGGTTTAAACTTAAACTTGTATATTTATTTTCTTGTCTTCTAACTACTCAAAGCTCTTTCACACCTACACATTCACACCCTGATGGTAGAGGCTGCTGTGTAGTGAGACCATCAGTATTAACTCATCCATTCACACATTTATCCGCTGCGGACGAAGCAGAAGAAGGAACTTGGGGTTAAGTGTCTTGCCCTATAGGACACATCGGACATGTGGCTGCAGGAGCTGGGGATCAAACCCTGCTGGGGATCAAACCCTCGACCCTCCGGTTGAGAGACGACCGACTCTACCACTGAGTCACAGCCGCCCCGCTATTCAGTCCGTACAAGCAGCCTAAAAAAGCAGGAACAAAATGCAAACGCAGAAGGTCAAAAAGAATACATGCAAATACAACAGGCAGGTCTGTAAAGGCTGTCAAAGTTATAAAGCAATTCAATCAAATAAAGAAATAAAAGAATAAACACAAAGTCACACTTGAGTTTGAAGCCAGTCTGGATGCAAAGAACAGCTGCTGGTGTTGTGCAACAAAAACCTTCCTGATATCTGTGTAAAAGTTTATTTTCAGGGTCATGAATGAACTCTCAAGCTAAGCTCTGAAATCTTTTTTCTTTTCCAGCTTTGCACAAACAAATAGAAGAAAAAAATCCTCTAGCTGTGGAATCACAGAGAGGAAACACAGAAACTCAGTGCACGTCTGACTCGATGTGTATTTGTGCTGCATTGTTTAGTAAATATGCAGTTCAGATCGCTGCGGGGTAAAACAAACACACAAACAGAAACACAAACAGATCGTTTATTCTCCTGCCGTGCAGCTTTCTCTGGAGTCCCTCAGGGAACCAAAAAAAAAAGGAAATATTTAGTGTTCTCCTGAGATACTTCTGCGTCCTCTCTTTTCTCATTTATTTCCTCTTCTCATGTCCGCAGATCGGCTCCAAAAAGTCTGAAGAAAATATGAAGAATTGAGAGGAAGAGGGGACAGTGTGTGCTGCATGTTCTGAGGCCCTTAAAGAGAATCCTTCATCAGAGGAGGTCAAACCCAGTGTGAGTTAGGTTTTATTATAGAATAGAAACTTGTTTGTATCTCCCTCCTTCATGTTTGCAGAAATAAACATCTACAATGTGCTGCTTAATGAAAGGTTCACTAAACTGAACTTTTTCATATCTGGTTAAAAAAAAACTTTAACGAGCAGCGGCATGAAATAAAACTGAGTGAAGAGGTTGTGGTGTGATTTTGGGATTTCTTCAGATCTTTTCTCACTCAGCGTTGACTGAGGTTAAAAGCCTGAAAGCTTCCTGAGTCCTTCTTTACAGAAAAAAATAATTGATGAAGGTTTTTTTCTTTCATAACAGGAGTGAATGAAGATCACAATAATGACAAATACAAAAGCAAGAAAATTGCACATTTGTGGCACTTTTCTTTCTCTTTGACTCGACATATTTTGATCACAGACTTTGTACCAGATCATTAAAAACATTTATTCTAGAAACTCTTCAGAGAAACGTTCCCTGAACGGATGCAAATTAGACCCTGACCTCATGTGACACTCAGAGTTTTGCTTTGAGATGTTTTTCTTTCAAAGAAAATATGAAACCCAATTAAATGGACTGAACTTGTTTTCAACACAAAGTCAAACATCTCATGCACACACACACACACACACACACACGCCCACACACACACGCCCACAGCCTGCTCTACCTCCTGAACAGCAGCAGACATTACTGAAAGAAGCCAAAAATTCATTTTATTTTGATTATGCTTGCGTTTTTTAGGTCTCTATCCTCTTCTTCTAAAGCAAAAGAAGAACTGGCTTAAGCCTGCATTCTTCATCCTGGCCAGCAGGGGGAGACTCCACTGGTTGCAAAAACATTCCAAATTGTATGAAAACAGACTTTCTTCCAAGCGGCAACCTCGGGTGTTTAAAGAATTAAGCTGATGCTGAAGTTCCTGGAGTGTCCACTAGAGGCTGGCTGCAGAATCACAGGAAGTCACATACACACCCATTCTAAAAAGCCTGTTTCTACAGCAGAGATTAACATGTTTACAGCCTGGTTCAAAAAAACAAATAGGTCTGATTAGCTCATGTCTCAGACAGCATTTCCAGCATGGAGACCGCCACCGATGGGACTCCAGCGCCCCCTGCAGGAGCAGACGGGTGATGTCACTCAGGCTTCAAACATTCATTTTTAAAGTCTATGCGTTCTTCACCTTGATTTATTCCCTCAGTAAACATTTTCTAGGAAGTTTATTGTCTCTAGTTTGAGTCCTCTTTGATACAGCCTGATGTTCATTTAGTAAATGATGGTCCCATTTAGAGTCAGAGAGAGGGGGAGGGGCTACCTTTGATTGACAAGTCACTACAACAACTGTCCGTCAACTCTCTGGTTCCCCCCCCAAAAAAATGTTGACTGCAAAAATTTGACTATAAGGATTTCAAATTGCAAATTCCCTTCTTTTATAAAGTCTAAGATTTGAGCACAGTGAAGGTGTAAATTTAGACTTTTACTTAAAACTTTGAACTCAGATGAACTTGCCAATCACGTCATAAAACGTAATAACATTAAGACTCCAGTAAACAAGACATTGTTAATCTCAGATTAATGACCACAGAGGTTGAAATGAGTCACTGTGCATTAAATGAGCAACCCTATAAGGATAATGAGTTTAAAGTCAAAATGTGTGTGACCGTATTTCCCCTGAGTTCACTGCTAACTCAATTTGCATTTATATAACATGTCAGTCACCGCAGTGTGAGCGGGAGTCAGTGCCCTTTTGACGAACATGAAAACTGTGAGCAGGATTTAATCTGTCACCTTTTCTGAGAAGCTTTTCCAACACTCACCTTTCCTCCAGAGCATTAAATCTACATCTGCCATCAAAGTGCAGACCTCTCAAGCACTTTACTGCCAAGACGGTTTGAACCTACCGGGCTTCTGTCTTTGTGTTTTTGTCACACAGAGATGGTTCAAGGCGTGTTTATTGGAACCTAGAAAGGTACATGTGTTGTGCAGACTTGAGATTCAGTGTTCCAAAGATACATACAGTACAACACATAACAATACAATAGAAGGTTTAAAAAGAGCAGACAGAATACATTAGAACAAACATCGTCGGTGACATCATGTCGTGGCAAAGTCCTTACACAGACACCCACTTAAACGTAAAGACCATCTATGCATGGTTAAAGTGCCTCATCTTGTGCTAGCTTTGTTAAAGGTCAGACCTCCAGTCTGGTTAAGAAGGCTCATCAACGCCTCTTTTTCCTGAGGACACTGAAGAGACACCACCTGTCTTCAGCTGTACTGATGAACTTCTACCGCTGTGTGATCGAGAGCATCCTGACCAGCAGTGTCACAGTCTGGTACGGAAACTGCTCTGTCACAGACCGTAAGGCTCTACAGCAGGTGGTAAAAACCGCGCATCACAAGGTGTCCACTTCCTGCCATTGAGGATGTCCAAAGAAAACGCTGTCTGCGGCGAGCTCACGGCATCCTTAAAGACTCCTCCCACCCTGCCCACAGACTGTTTACCCTCCTGCCCTCCGGTAGGCGCTTCAGAAGCCTCCGGACCAGAACCAGCAGACTGAGGAACAGCTTTTTCCCCAGAGCTGTCTCTCTACTGAACTCTACCCCCCGAACTCTGAACTCTGTCTCTCTCTCTCTCTCCCTCCCGAACTCCGACCCCCGCTGACCCCCCTTCCCCTGCACATCACCTCACACCCATCATCCCCCCACCACTCCTCCTGGTCATACACACACATCTCTCATCCACCTGTATTATTGTATTACAGTATGTTAATATCACCTCAATAAGTTATCGACCTGTTCAATATGTCCGTATTCTGTATATTATCTGTAATCTAGTATAGCATGCTCACTGCACCTTAATCTGTATATTATAATCTGAAGAATATACTTATATTTATAGCATCCCATTAATCCAGCCACATATACCCAATAATTAACTTTTTTTTAGTCTACATCTGTAAATTTTGTAATTACTGTACATAGCACAGATTCTTGCACTTTCTGCTTATTTGCACTTCTGGTGAGATGCCAAACCTCATTGCGTTACTCTATACTTGTATATGTGTAATGACAATAAAGTTGAATCTCATCTCATCTCATATCCTCCTCTTCTTCTTCAGTGTAAATAAGTCTCAGAGCTCCTCAAAACATGTGTGTGAAGTTTCTTGTTCTAAATCCACTCTGATCCTGTATTTGATCATGTCTATAAACCCCTCTATTTCAGCCCTGCTCAGAACAGGCTGTTTCTGTGTCTGTACCTTTAAATATGTTAATGAGCTGTGTCTGACCACGCCCCCTCTCTGGAAGTGCTTGGTTGTACTCGGTGCTTTCTCGCTCCATGTCCTTTTGTTTACGGTGAGAAGGCAGACTCAGAGGTCAGAACAAACACCTAGCTGTGGGAGTGTCACCCACCTGGGGGAGGGGCTACTGCCCTGTAGGTTAAGGTTGGAATGAAGATAAATTTAAGCTTTTCACAGCTGCTTCTTCACCATGACGGTCCGCTACAACGCCCGCAATACTGCTGATGCTGCACCGATCTGTCTGTCAATCTCACAATCCATTTTAGCCTCAATCGAGAACAAGACCCCGAGATACTTGAGGCAGGGACTCACTTCCCGTCCAGAGGGAGTAATACACCTCTTTCCGACAGAGAACCATGGCCTCGGACTTAGAGGTGCTGACCTTCATAACGCCCGCTTGGCTGCAAACAGCCCCAATGCCTGCTGGAGATCCCAGTCCACAGAGGCAAACAGAACAACATCATCTGCAAAACGATGCAACTAGTCAATTCTGAGGTTCCAAAACCAGAAACCCTCCTACCCCCGACTGTGCCTTGAGCAGAATCGGTGACAAGGCGGAGGCCACCACACATAGACCACTGAGTTTTCTGTAAATTGTAGGGATCACTGTTGAGAGATCATCTGTTTTACTCAGCCATGTTGCACTCTGATGCCATATAATCCAAAAAGGTCATCATGTCTTTATATTCAGGGTTCCTTTCCTTTTACTTTAAAGTTATAAATTGTGTCCTGAATGTTGGAGAGCCCCGTGTCTCTGCTCTCCTCCACGTCTGTCTCTGACATGTGATCAGGTTGTCAGGTCTGAGACAAGGGCTGACTCAGGCTCTGAATACCCACGATGCATCAGTGCAGCTGTCACTTAACCACGTTTGACTGGCAGGCCGTGGGCCCTGCATGCTGCTGACGGAGAAAACCGGGCGTCCATTGTTGTTTGTGTTTGCTGAGTTGTGCAGACTGAGCTTCCCTGCAGACATGTTGATATACTGTATGTCAGTATATATGTTGTTTATTTGAATAAAGGCCCCGACAGGCGGGCTTACTCCTATAGAAACTTCTACTGAGGATGCATTAAAGAGACAGTTCACCCTCAAGCAGAGGGAGATCTAGATCAGTTTTCTCCTCCCCTCCAAACAAACAAAGAGATAAACAGACGTGGTAAACACTCTTAAAGAACATTTACTGATCTCCTTTTTACATTTTCTCACCGACATAATAATGCTTTCAATCAAAATGAGCTAAGACATGCTGGGAAAGTTAAAAAAAATGTATTCCAACACATCAGACTCCTCAGTGGTACGCGTTGACACCTCAGGGTTGTTGTTTACAATCCCTACAAATACTATCAGATGCTCCTCTCTCATTGTTGTGGTGATGCTCTCCAAGTGCTGATTATATCATCCAGATTTTTATCTCAGTTGTCTCCCAAACAGAAAGATTGGGGGTTCGATCCCCAGCTCCTGCAGCCACATGTCACAAGACACGAGAGCTCAGGAGCTCCCAGGAAAATATGGGGTTAGTAACTAAGACTTACCAATAGCGATATGCAGTACTATGATGTGGATGCATATTTCACCTCTCCTCAAAACATGTGTGTGAAGTTTCTTGTTCTAAATCCACTCTGATCCTGTATTTGATCATGTCTATAAACCCCTCTATTTCAGTCCTGCTCAGAACAGGCTGTTTCTGTGTCTGTACCTTTAAATATGTAAATGAGCGGTGTCTGACCACGCCCCCTCTCTGGAAGTGCTTGTGTGTACTCGGTCTTTCTCGCTCCATGTCCTATTGTTTACGGTGAGAAGGCAGACTCAGAGGGCAGAACAAACACCTAGCTGTGGGAGTGTCACCCACCTGGGGGAGGGGCTACTGCCCTTTGTGATGTCATGAAGGGAAAACCTCCAAACGGCCTGTTTGAGCACACATTTTCTGAAAAGTGGAGCAGGGAAAAGACGGAGAGGATGGACTTTTCTCATGATTTGGGGGGTTTGTAGACGGACTAGAGACACATGTTAGAGTTAGAGAAACATGGAGAAGAGGATTTTGCATCATATGTGACTTTTAACACTTTCAATATCTACTTGGAAAGTTGGTTCTTGCATATCGGTTGAATATATTACAGACTGAACGTCCAGATATAAAACATGAAAATACAAATAAGTATTAACATACAGAGGCACATTAAATATTTCTTTCACTTACACTTCCCGTTATCTTTCTGTGTCCACAGTTTTTTGGCCATGTTTTTGTTTCAGCGTTCTATAATCAGATCATCCTAAATAAAACTCTGTTATATAAATGTAAAGCTCTTACAGCTGTTCAGGCCCGGCTGTGTCTCTTGTAATGATCTTATAGCAGCGACTGAGGCGACCAACTCCCCCCCCCACCCCCCACCAACACACACACCATCACCACCACCATCCCCCATCCCGGCTCGACTCGCACGCACACGCCACTCTGAACAAAGATGACATCACAGCACACTCAAACGTGACTCAGAGCGGACGGCCGGCGCTCGAGCCACCCGAGCGTAAAGCTCAGCCTCAGCTGCAAACTCCCATCTGTCGCCTGGAATCCAAAAGCATCAGCCCCCCCAGCCGGGGCTCCAGCAGCCCTCCAGAGAGTGACCCAGCACGATGGGGAGCAGGGGAGGTGGAAGGGAAGTTATGAGAAGGGGGGGAGTGATGGTACGATGAGGGGGGGAGGAGGAAAGGGGGGGGAGACAGCGCTTGTCTTTCCCCACAGACAAGCGAGCACGTCACAGTCAGAGTGAATTAATCCAACGCTCGGTGGTGGCGTGCCGTGGATCGGACGCCCTTGCTTTCTTTGCGAGTTGCTGTGTCACCCTCCCCTCCTCCCCCCCTCCTCCCCCCCTTCGCTGTGGTGACTCCATCTCTGTGTGTACTGTATAATTTCCCCTCTGGCTTCCTTGGCTCTGTTGCTGCAGTTATCTGATGACGCAGAGGGGTGCATCCAGGTCTTAGTCTGGGCCTCCTCTGATCAGGGATTTGAACGTAGCGCTGCAGGTAACACATCTGACTCACAGGTTAAAATAATGAGACGGATGTCATGAAAAGCGATTCCATCCATTAAAGCCTATTTTAATACAGTTTGTTGTCTGAGTAGCTCATAAGAAGAACATGTGTTGGAATTGTTTTACTAGTTCACTTCAGCCTGCAGCAGTGAAACACGCTGTAATGGCTGCAACATCAACCATCAAAGCTCATCCACAAAAAGTTTGGTCAAAGAGTTAGATCCTTTCTATCGGATCAGAAATCACACTTTTACAGAGACACCAAACTCCCTTCTTAGAAAAAGATATCTCACCTTTCAGAATACGGGAGTTGTTTGTCTACTGCTGTGAAGATCAGTGTTTGTTTGTGTTATTGTTTTGGATCTGGACTTACCCTTCAGGATACTAAGGTCAAACAATAACACAAACAAACACAACTTTTAAGCCCTATTATGTGGGAGACAACAACAGGATACCAAATCTTATTTATTACAATTTGAAACTGGTGCGACCCCGAGCACTCCTCACACCACAGGAACATTTTTAGAACCATTAAGAATTCAGGACTTTTCAGACTTTTGTCAGAAGGGGAATCAAACATTAAGTCGGCTTGATTAAACAGTCTTAAAGGTGACATATCCTCCTCCTCCTCTTCTTCAGTGTAAATAAGTCTCAGAGCTCCTCAAAACATGTGTGTGAAGTTTCTTGTTCTAAATCCACTCTGATCCTGTATTTGATCATGTCTATAAACCCCTCTATTTCAGCCCTGCTCAGAACAGGCTGTTTCTGTGTCTGTACCTTTAAATATGTAAATGAGCTGTGTCTGACCACGCCCCCTCTCTGGAAGGGCTTGGGTGTACTCGGTGCTTTCTTGCTCCATGTCCTATTGTTTACGGTGAGAAGGCAGACTCAGAGGGCAGAACAAACACCTAGCTGTGGGAGTGTCACCCACCTGGGGGAGGGGCTACTGCCCTTTGTGATGTCATGAAGGGAAAATCTCCAAACGGCCTGTTTGAGCACACATTTTCTGAAAAGTGGAGCAGGCAGAAGATGGAGAGGATGGACTTTTCTCGTCATTGGGGGGTTTGCAGACCGACTAGAGACACATGTTAGAGTTAGAGAAACACAGTGAAGTATATTTTGTATAATATGAGAACTCTAAAATGATTTGAACAGGTGAGTTAAATAAAAATTCAGCTCGTACAGCTGTCATGAAGATTAGCTATAGTGGCCAAATCTGTTCTTGTACCAGGCTGTAAACATTTTCATTTCTGCTCTGAAGTTTGACATTTTAACATGAGGCTCTATGGGGACTGACTCACTTTTTGGAGAAGGCTCAAGTGGTCACTCCAGGAACTGCAGTGTTTGGCAACGCTTCAATGGCTTCATTTTTTGAAGCCCTGTAGGTTGCAACTGCATCTTATAAATGCAAATTCTTAAGTCAACAAAGGAACCTCAATCTGACTTTCTGCAGACTTCCAGAGAGTTCTTACCAAAGATTCAAGGATTCAATTATTAGTCTTAGTATATGGACACAACATTGTCGGTTTTCGCCTATAGATGTGAAACAATGACCTCATGCAATTTCAGTCAAATGAAAAGGCCATCATGATACAACATCATGATACAGACAATGTGAGCTTTCTATCATCAGTTTCTGGATCTTTGGAGTCTTGTGGTGTCCATGACCTGACGACCTGACAGTGAACACATCACAGTATGTATGACTGAAGTCAGCGAGGGCGGGTTTCATCTAGAGACACACACAAGGACGTCTACTGCATAAAAAACAACCGCAATTAAATGCAACAACGATTCTGGGTTACTGATGCTCGATTAACCGTGCAGTCTTTCTAACGTCTTCTTGGATTTCTGCCAAATTATCCAAACACTGAGCTCTCGAGTCGGATCACAATGAATGACGGGGCTTTGGGACACATAATAAACACACTGCATGGATTAATAATGTCCATCATCCATTTCAGACAGGAGTCGTGCTGAAAATCCGTTCCAGGGCTGTGAATTAATTCCCACAGTGGAAGGTATCCACCGCAGGAACATAATGACGCCTGAGGGAGAAGTCGTATACAAATCCATCGTAATGGTGCTTTAACTGCACAGATTAACTCCTCAGAGCTTTACTTTTAATGGCAGCTCGTGGTGTTAAGCTGAAAAAGGCAGCGAGCACACTGTGTTTAAACAATGCATGCAGAGCAGAAACACGTCTTTCCTGCCTGATAATGAGAGCTCAGCAGGAGATGTGTACTTGTTGGTCATAAGGGGATTAAAAGGCTACAGAGACTCCAGCTTGTGTTGTTTTCAGACAGCAGATGTAACTGACACATCGTACACACAAGATAAAGATTTCTGAAATTGTCGCTGAACTGGTTTGTGATGTCAGGCGTCCTTTAGAGATTCTTAGTCCTAGTCCACATGTGGGCAGGAGCGTGCCTAGGTTCCCACAGCCCTATGTTCCCACACTTGTAAGATTTTTTTTCCAAAATTAGGCCCTATGTTCCCACATTTCCTTTTTCATAAATTTGTATCAGTTAGGGTAACTTAGCCTAACCCTAACCCTACCCTAATTTTGAGAAAATTCTTAGAAATGTGGGACCATTGGGCTGTGGGAACATAGGGCTGACCCCATGTGGGGAAGTTATTTTTGAAAACGTTTTTTCTGTGCGTTTTGACCTTTTGTACGCAAACAGCGTTTTAGGTCACTGAAAACGCCCCTTTTGAAAGCTCCTTCCAAGGCAAAGATGTTCTAACCCCATCCAACGCTTTTACTCATCATAGCATAGTTTATATACATGACTGTTGGACAGAACATTTACCGGCCCTGTGGCAGATAGCCCTCTGAGATTTACTCTGCAAATGAAAAATCTACCTGCATTTGGTGCTTGGCGGGTGTTCATTTCTTTGTGGAGGAATAACAAATATGCAGCCATTTAAAGAAGAAGAAGAAGAACCTTCTACCTGTCTTCCTGTGTCATCTGGTTTTCTCCTTGTGGTACCCAGATATTTGTTTTTCCTTCAGTTGTTGGACTTTTAAGAAGTAAGCCTTGTTTTTGTCTTTGCCTGCACGCTGGTCCTCAAACACTTCACTCATGACACTTTTTGACCTCGAAACTTTGAGGCGTTTGCAGACACACCTGGTCAGAGGGGAAGTGAGTTGCTGTGAGGACAACATGCCAACACGATTTATTTTTTAAAAATCATCAAGGCTGTATGTATTGATTCCTGTCAGTCACAGCGGGAGAGTCTCAGGCCAGGTGACCTCGGCACGGTCAAATGACCGAGATAATCCCCGCTTCCTCTGTTGCTCTGCTTCACATTCAGAGTTTAACTTTAGCATCTTAATTCACCTGACTGAGCTTGTTTCATAACAGGAGACTACTGAAAATAACACAAGAGAGAGACCGGCTGGTTTCATAACCGCCTTCTTTACTAGAAGAAAATACTGATTTGGCAAATATGCAAACAAATACGAGATCTGCAATATGTCAAAAATACCCAGATTTACTGATTTGGAAAATAATCCCTACGCTTCAGACCAGTCTCCCTCGTGTACAGTACTGTTTCCCACAATGCAAAGTGCCAGATCAGAGATTGAGATGACGGATAGCAACGGCGATAGTAACAGAGGAAATAATCACAATCAGACCAAACCACACACAGAGACCACCGGGTATCTTTTTGGATTCTCTAAATCGTGAAGATCTAAATGAATCTCTTTTCATCTTTTTTCAGACTGTAAGTTGTTGTTTACTTCCTCATTCCAAGACTGGAAACCAGTTTAGCCGGGCCTGGTGTACTGCAGAGTGTAGAGCTGGAGACTGATGGTAGTTTTTTTGTTTTCTTTAGGGTATTCTTGTTCTCTTAGGTAGTTTTCTAGCGTGGGAGGTACCGAGAAGTTTAGCTGAATGCATGGTTGTCTCGCCACCTTCCACTCTTTTGTTCTTTTTGGCCGGGGTCTCCAGTCCCTTTGGGTTCTTAAGGTGCACTCGCAGGCAATCCGTACCGTAGTTTGACTAGTGTGAGCGCTCGGATCTACACTTCCTCGGCCCTGGCACGCTTGGAAATGGTGTGCTTCAGCACGGTACAGTTCATGCACCACGTGGACAGCCTTCATTCAGGAGAAACCCTGCACTGTCTGAATCTGACTAACATGACTCACAATAAGACACAAAGTCGGTAAAGTAGCTGCCATGTTCTTTGAGTTGTTCTCCGATCTGCGGATGCGGACTCGACCGCACATGTCTTATTTTTTATTTTTTTGAGTCCGCCTGGTGAACAGATTTTTTTTCCTTGCTCTTGTCTTAAAGGAGACGATACAGAGCTTCATTCATCCAGGTGTGAAGTGTGTGTGTGTGTGTGTGTGTGTGTGTGTGTGTGTGTAGACACCTTGAGTAACTCGCCTCCTTCAGGGTGTTTCTGTAAATAAAAGAGTGTGTTGTTAGTCACCCAGCTTTGTTAGATAAGGTTTATATAACATGTATATCTTTAGTCTGCTCAGGTTGTTTTCCTTCTTTTTCGTCTTTTCACACGCTGCTGAAGGCCGCACGTCTCGTCTCAAACAGAAACTACAACAGTTCAGTCATCTTTTTTTTTATCCTGGTTGATGGGAGTGAAAATATTGACTGCTGCATTCTTATGAAAACAGAAGAAAAGGACTTCAAACTGCAGCATTTTGCAGCAGGGGTGGATCCAAGAGGGGGGGGGCATGAAAAATCAAAATAATGAGAAAATAAATACTTCTCGGGTGGTCCTAGTTTCAACAAACGGCGTGGATAATATGAAGACGATGTGTCTCTGTTACAAACTGACTGGATGTGACGGCCTCTCATTGGCTGTAGCTGATATATACAGTATATGACGGTGTGTTACTGTGAAGTAACCCCGATGAAGACCTCAAAGGTTGAAACCTGTCGGGTCTTGTAATGATGAACCCTGTATTCACGTGGTGTCGGACGCTTTGGAAAAACGAGATTCCAAGTTGTGAAAAGCATTCTCAAGTCGGAAAAAGAACTTGGAAACTACATGGGGGGCAAACATTTTTTTTGTAAATGTTAAGATACTTTTGATTATTTCACATGTTGTACCACAAAGCTAGGACTATCCGAGGAGCACCTGAACGCAGCACAAGTCCTGTCTGCTCTTTCCAGGTGCTTGGAGTTGGCGAGTGGGAGGAGCTAGGAGGGTGGTCAGCTGATACCTTACTCAGCTGAAGAGAGCTTTCTGTAAGGCATTAAGGCCTTCCTGATTGAGATCCTCGTTCTTTAATCTCCTCTCTCTCTCTGCAGATTCTACGATGAGGAGGGTGAAGGCCTCTGAAGTGCTGCAGGTGTAGAAGAGGGAGGGGGTTGCACTTGAACACACCGCAAAGACTACAGCTGACGGCCAACCACCACGTACGTTCTGCTCATGTGTGAGAGGAAATACCTCTCCATGCCAGCAGGGGGCGGTAGTCCGTTGTTTATGATACGAGAAGACCATTTTCACCCCGCTGTCGGTCACCACTCGTATTATAGGTCGTCTACTAATGGAGACTAATGTCTGATAAAAAGTTGAAAATGGCGCTGACGTTGTCAGTTCTTGATCTTTTAGTAGAAAAAGAAAAGAAGAGGAGGAGGAGACAAATAAGGAGAAACCTCACTAATGGGTGAAAGCATGGAGACTACAGCGGCGTGCTCGAGGGGCTTTACTGAACCTGTGAGGAGAGCTGGAGAGAAATGAAACCTCCCAACAGCCAATCAGAGAGCTCCCTCTCATCAACATGTCGAATTGGTCAAAAAAAGGCCGACAGTGGCCGACGGGTAGCGAGCCGGACACACAGCAAAAACTAGGGCGACGACCGCTCGCCGACAACCTCCTTGGTGTGTCGGGGCCTTTAGACATCACTACATCAAAGCAGCGGGACATAGAGTAGACCGCCAACAAATTAGACAAAGAAGAAGAACGGGACAAAGATCAAATGATTCCTTGTAAGGTCTGCAGCATCTACGCCCTGACAATAGTAAAAAAAAAAAAAGAAAAGCAGCCTTGAAAGAGTGTCTTTAAATCCACTGGAGATTTAAACATGCCGTGTTCTGTGTTTGTCTTTTATTTTCCCTCGTTACACGGACGGGATTCTCTCGTTCCTCATTCTCTCTCAGCTCGTCTCGCTGCAACCTCAGCCTGTTCGGTCCGCTGCACTCGTCACAAACATCACACATTTTCACTCACACAGACATTTCAGACTGATTCTTCATACTCACATTTCACATCAGTTATTTGAGATATTTTTGAAGATTTCAGGTTAAACAAAGCGTCATCTGTGTGTCTCTTTGTTACCAGCCCTGAGCCAGGTGGAGACACCTCCTGTCAGTGATTTTACCCGGTTTCAAAGGTCAAATATACAAAGTTAATAATGTTTGTATCTTGTTCTTCTATTCAAAGAAGTTAGTGCCAGAGTAGTCTCTGCTCTGAGTGAGTACACATAAATAAATGAGTGTTTGGCCTGCAGCAATGTGAGACTGAGATCATCTTCAACACCAAAAGTCCCTGCAGACATCATTAAAACCAGGGGGGGCTGTGCAGCTTTATTTTTGTACTTTAAATAAGTAATGAGACACACTTGACAGTTTAGTCATCAGTGAGATGGCTGGACGTTTCTGTGAAAGATTAAAAAAAGACATCACAGCACGAGTCAACTGAAGAGGAGTCCTGAAAACAGATTTACTCCGTTTATTTATGACTGTGAGCGACGGCTTCATCCATGAAAAATAACTACTGTGTTTTATTAAATCAGACATGACCTTGCTGTGTTTATTTTCCAAACAGCAGACAACTGAACAGTATCTTTACTAATCTTGGAAATCATCTACAAGAGCATTTTTAGTCCATGCCGGTTAAACCCCCCAGAAACACATTCAAAGTAGATTATAATCTGAGTTAAAGATGGAGTCAGCAGATTCTTCCTGAAATAAAATATGGACTTATAGAGCTTTCACATGTGCAGAAAACTCCAGGAGGAGCTGCATGTGTGAACACAAACAGCTGAATGTTTCTCTCAGACTTCACCCGGAGTTTCTTCTCGTATTTATTCTGCAGAAAGTCCGAGTGAGCTGATGTGAGAACACAGCAGGATATTCTCCGGAGAATTCACCTGGAGCCAATAGAGGGGGAGTGACGTTTATATCCTGTGATCGCTGGAGGGCAGATGTGAAATCGGCTTTATCCTAAAGTGAAGCCGATCCATCGTCCCTTCTGGGCCTCCGTACATGTGTGCTGGTGACTGTGTCTGCAGAGACTCTGTCCTCTGACTGGATTTTACTGTTCTGATTTGTTCTGGTTGACTCGGGACGTTTCTGGGCGGGGATCTGTTGTGTTTCCTCCAGCCAATGACAGCGCAGCAGGTGAGTTTAGGAGTGGATACTATTCAGTGATTGGACAAGATTCAAACTGTTGAACATGATGGACATGGACGTAGCAGCAAAGAAGAGAAAATAGAATAGTTAATGAAAAAGATATCTATTTTGGAAAAAGATTGAATAAATACTGTTTGAAATCTTAGACTAAGATCTAAGTTATTTAACTGTTGGATCAACAACATTAAAAGCGCTCACGACACTTTTCAACCTGTTTCAATCGAGCTGTCTGGACTTTCTTTGACCTTTTATTCTGAGCTCATTTCGATTCTTCCAGCAGCTTCAGGAGTCGTTCTGTGGATGCTCCAGACGAACCTGAATGCCCCAGAGAGTCTCTGAACCTTTCAGTGAAATAACATCAGCCCAACAGGTCAGTGCAGAGAGGCTGAGGTCAAAGGTCAGGGGTCTGTGCGCAGGTAAACCGTTAATCAGCAGCTTCTCTCTGCACGTGATCAGAACAGTCTCTCCTCTCTCTCTGGGATTCTACGATGAGGAGGATGAAGAAAGGTCTAGAAGAGGGGGAGAGCTGAGTGGAGCTGAACACACAAGAAGATTTAAAATAGTCAGAATTGTCCTTTAATCTGGGAGATATGGAGGATCTGTAGTTAGAGGAGGGAACGATGAGCTCAGGCTGCTGTAAGCTGCAGAAACAAACTGAAAACGTTGAAATGTGACGATTTGAAGCATCACAGCCGTGACGCCCGCCCCCCCGCCCGCCCCCCTGCCCGCTCTGACCTCTGGATTAAGGATTACCCACCACACACTGAGAAGCACGAGATTACGCTTTTGTGTTGTTGTGTCCGCATGCTGCCTGTGAGGAGCCCAACGTGCAGGGAGAGAAAGGACACTCTGGACGCTCTCTGAAGCTGCTCACAGGAAACAGGTGGTTTAGAGTTTGAAGATGGAGATTCAGAGGATAAAGAGAGGCTGAGGAGACGGAGAGAGTCGGCGTCTGATTGGACAATCTGTGCTGTGAAGCAGCTGATAGAATAACTGAGTAATTCAACCAGCTGCAGAGTTCAGTTATTTAAATCTCTCTGATTTATTTTGATTTAAAGGCTGCAGATGATCTTCATGGAGATATCCTGTAGACAGACACATTCATAGTTTGGATTCAAATGTAAACATATATGAATGTGAGCTTTAAAAGTGAAGTAAATCCATGTATTTGAGTTTAAGTTAAAAATAAGTTTACAACATTTATACAGTGATTATTTACAGCATGGAGTAACTGTGACCAAAGTATTTAAATCTACCTCTGTGGGTGTCATAATGTTTGCCTTGAGTCGAATCATCCTAGCCTCTGATTGGCTAACGGAGGGAACATGTGATGAGTAACAAGGAAGTGATAGCTGAATAAAAAAAAGCAGACAAAACCCACCTTTCTGTTTTGATTGACAGCTGTCACACCAGCGCAAACGAGCCGCACTAACTTTGCAAACGGACGCGATTCTGTTTTAACCGAACCAAGCCGGTCAGGGGAGATTACGCTCTAAGTTTATTTGTGCAAATCAAATATCGAAAACAGACAGAGCGGACAAGGCGTCACATCCTCCTGAGATCTTTTGACCCGCAGGATGGGAACAAGTGTTCTGACTCGTACTCTTCCTTAAATCTTTGATTGCCAAAATCCCCCCAGCACACGGTTAAATCATGAAGTATTTCTGATTTCTCTCTTTGTCAGTGAACAACTGTTGTGACGGCCCTCGTGCCAGCAGGGCCTGGACTACTGAGCGAGTTCAACATACCCACGCTATCTTTGGGTTGTCTGGTTGATCAGCTCCGGGAGCTCCACGATCAAGAGATCTGATTGGTTAGTGGGCGGAGATTTTCACAGGTCGATCTCTTATCTCAGACATAACCCGCTCCGGAGCAGGTTAGGTGTGCAGCATAAGTTACCGTGGCGATATAACCAGGTAAGAAGGTGAAGGACCTTTGTAGGACTGAAAACCCCGGGTGGTTAACCCTGAAGTGACCTCGCTAACACCAAATCCTGCTTCATAGTGCAGGCCCCTGATGTTGTGTTTTGTATCCCTGCAGGTCGCTGGTGGACGATGATCCACTACACCTGCACACCTGGGCGGTCTCTCTCAGGTGTAGGCTACTTAAGATCCGGCAGACCCATCCACCCTCTCGTTCACCACAGCTCCTCGTCGCACCATGCTTCTGTTTTAGTTTGCTCATGTGCACACTCCTCACTCTCTTCGTAAATGGTCATTATTAAAACCTTTACCCTGTTTAAGGTCATGTTTCTTTGTTTTTTGTCAGGCCTTAAGAGCCGGGTCGTGACAATGTAAACATACAAGTGAAAAAAAAAAGAGAAAGCAAAAATAAATAAAAAAATAAGAAAAGAGGCAAAGATCAGGCAGAAGATTTAGCGAGTACAAAATGAGTTTTTGTAGCCATCATGACGTCACACTTTCAGTGAGAAGCTCCCGTTCTGAAGCCGTCATTACAGGTGTTAGTTTCTGTCTGTATCCGTATCGACAGGTCTCCATCGTAGTGACTTGTTAGTCATCGCCTTGCTTAAAGTTCCACTGCTGTATGGTCTGTTTACATCTCTCTGTACTGAAGGAGACTTTAAACTAAAGATTGAGAAACATAAAGTCATGAGGAAAATGTTTACTGAGTTGATAAACCAGCTCAGAAGATGGACCATTTTCTCTTCTGGTTTCATAACATCAGACTTCTCTCTGGTGACCAGTACAGTCGCCCCCTGCTGGCCATTAGAAAGAATGCAGGGTTAAGGCTCATGCAGTCCCCAACAACAAAAGAAACCCCAGGAGTAGATACAGAATACTCTGAACCAATGAACACCTCTTCCCACCTGAGAATTTATCCAAAATGTCTGCTGTTCATAAAGCCAGCTGAGACTTTCTGTGTGTGGATTCAAACACAATGAATCAGGATTATGCAACAGAAAAACTGATATAATGAAGGTGTGACTCAGTAAACTCTTCTCAAGACATGAGCTCAAGGACTGCTAGTGGAAAAAGAAAATCTCTTCAAGGCCTTATCATGACATTTAACACTGGGCTTTAGTCATGCATCCTGCCAAGATTTAATTCATCATAACTCGCCATCTGACAGAAACCTCGGCTCTTTTACGTTTCCTGGGCTTTCATAGAAAGATGCTTTGTAGTCTCACAACTTTAATATCCACATTTAATACTGCAAATGTCAATAAAGACCTAAAAAAATAATATACAGTATATATATATAACAGGACGAAGAAAGAGTCGGAGCTTCTCATGTCAACATTTTTAACAGAATATGAGATATGAGAAAATGTAAATAAGCAAAATAGCATCTTTGAAATCATTTGAATTTAGACTTTGTTCTCAGAATGCAAAATGAAGAAATTCAGACTTTCCCTCCCTCTGTTTTTTTTGTTTTTTTGTGTGCATACACTTGGCCCTGAGCTGGGTTAATGAGATGAAACTCTGGAGATAAATGAGCCACTTGGACTCGCTGATAGTACCCTCCTCATCCTCAGACAGCCCCGTCCTGTCGTCCTGTTGTTGTGCAGTACGTGTTCCCACTGTAGGCGGTGGGGTGGGGGGTGGGGGGGGGGGGGCAGCTCCTTTGTCATCATCATCATCCTCATCCTCGGCCAATGGAGAGGCCAGCGGAGGAGACACTTTAACCGTCTCCTCGGCGCGGAGCGGAGCAGAGCAGAGCGCAGCGCCCAGGACGGTGGCGCGGATCCCTCCTCCTCCTCCTCCTTCCACACTGTTATAAAAAAAACATCTCAGAGCGGGTTCTCTTTTCTAATAATGGACTCTTTTTGATTCCCATCTTGAGGACTTCAGGATGTTTAAGGCAGTAGAGGAAGCTCGTTGTGTGGATATCCAGCTGGAATATGTTGCAGCACGGACTGTTGGATTGTGCGTCTTGGAGGGAATTTAAAAATTAAAGTGAGTACATCATAAATCATGTAAAATTAGAGTAATACTCTTATTTCATCGGAGCCTGTATAGTCAGTATATCAGTTAAGATTCACGAATAACATCTGTTAACTTCTTTTAAATCTTGCGCACAAACCCATCAGAAGATTGTTAGCGCCAAAATTATTAGTGCATTTCTTCAAGAATTCAGATGACAGACAGCTGCAGTAATCTCCTGGTAGATATATATTTGCTAAGTGTCCTGTAAGATGCACAGAGTCCTCCTGGGATTTCTGCAGGGATTCCTCTTCGCATCGGGTATTATTGGCTGGATGTGCGGGAGGTTTCTGCTTGACTGCGCGCTGGAGATGGATATACAGTGAAATAAAATAAATAAAGCTTGAGGAAAGGACATGTGAAGCTGAAAGTAGAATGACAGGAGAGCCTGTAGCTGTGACTTTCTGAAATATCTGGACATGGAAACAACCAAGAAATGAAATAATATTTATAAAAAATGTATTCTAGTAATCTCTTGAGATAAAACTGCATCAATAAGGAACATTTATGATCCACCTCCTGCTGCACAGCTGATGACAATCTAGAGTTTCAGTCTGCAGGATTTGATGGATGTTTTATATTCACAACTTGTAGTCCCACAATGCACTTCAGTTTACATTTTTTTTTAAATTTTCCTCAGCTTATTAAACTTCCTCTCATGCACCCTGAGAGTTAAATATTTACCATTTTTAGACAGAATAAAAAGAGATATTGTTTTTACTACATGTGTAACTAACATGTGTGGAGATTTGTGTGTCTGCGGATTAACGACCACGAGCACCAGCTGGGTTTTGTTTACTACTACAGCTGTTGTTGTCCAGCCAGATTATGACATCATCCCTCTTTACTCTGGAGTACGTAGTGTCCAACCATCCATCATCCACTTTACATCCATGTCCATCCAACCGGCCATCAATCATCCATATTTATTGATTTGTGTATTAAATATCCATCAATGGAGCCATCAGAGAATCCATCCATCCATCCATCCATTCATCATCCATCCATCCATCATCCATCCATCCATCCATCCATTCATCCAGCCATCCATCCATCCATCCATCCATCCATCCATCCATGCATGCATTCTCTAAATCTATAATTTCTTTGATCGCATGTATCATCCTCAAAACATCCACCTACTGTACCTATAGATCCCCCTTCCCTCCATCATCCATCAATCATCCATCCATCAATCCAACCTTTGGTCAATCAATCAATTACCATCCATCCAATCTATCTGTGCATTCATTCATTAACAATCTGCCACAAGCCATCCATCAATCATGATGCCTTCCATCCATCCAAGCATCATCCCTTCAATCTATCAATAGACCCACCAATCAGTTGATCCATCCATTGGTCCATGCATCCATCAAATTGATCAAAACATACAAGCAGCATCCATCCTTTGATACTCGAAATGTTGATCATCCCTCTGTCAATCATCCATCCATCCATCTATCTATCCATCCATCATCATCCATCTATCCATCCATCCATCATCCATCATCCATACATCATCCACCCATCCATCCATCCATCATCCATACATCATCCATCATCCACCCATCCATCCATCCATCCATCATCCATCCATCCATCCATCCATCCATCCATCCATCCATCCATCTATCTATCCATCATCCATCCATCCATCCATCCATCCATCCATCCATCCATCATCCATACATCATACATCATCCATCTATCCATCATCCATCATCCATACATCATCCATCATCCACCCATCCATCCATCCATCCATCCATCATCCATCCATCCATCCATCTATCTATCCATCATCCATCCATCCATCCATCCATCATCCATCCATCATCCATCCATCTATCCATCCATCCATCCATCCATCCATCATCCATCCATCCATCTATCCATCATCCATCCATCATCCATCCATCATCCATCCATCCATCCATCATCTATCCATCCATCATCTATCCATCCATCCATCCATCCATCCATCATCCATCCATCCATCCATCCATGCATCATCCATCCATCCATCCATCCATCCATCCATCCATCCAGCACTGCTCGTATTAATTAATTAATTTCATTTATCATGTAGTTATTACTTTATTCCCCGTGGCTCTATTTAACAAAACATCTTAATGTATTATGTTAATGCATGTTTCTTTCTGGGATCAATAGAGTAATTCTATTCTATTCTATATTCTATCATAACTCGCCATCTGACAGAAACCTTGGCTCTTTTACGTTTCCTGGGCTTTCATAGAAAGATGCTTTGTAGTCTCACGGCTTTAATATCCACATTTAATACTGCAAATGTCAATAAAGACCTAAAACAAAAATATATACAGTATATATATATATATATATATATATATATAACAGGACGAAGAAAGAGTCTGAGCTTCTCATGTCAACATTTTTTAACAGAATATGAGATATGAGAAAATGTAAATAAGCAAAATAACATCTTTGAAATCATTTGAATTTAGACTTTGTTCTCAGAATGCAAAATGAAGAAATTCAGACTTTCCCTCCCTCTGTTTTTTTTGTTTTTTTGTGTGCATACACTTGGCCCTGAGCTGGGTTAATGAGATGAAACTCTGGAGATAAATGAGCCACTTGGACTCGCTGATATGTTTCTTTGTGTCCTGATTTTGCTAATGATCCTGTGTTTCATGTTAGCTGAAGCATCAGAACAGCCCTTTGTGTTGCAGATAGCCTCAGCATAAAATGGAACCTCATTGCTTAAATTAAAGTCTATCTGCAAAGCTCACCTGTTCCATTTGAACTAAAACAATTTGAAGTCAGAGAAACAGGGGTCTGATGGCAGTAAAGCCTCGGCCTGTCATCGCTTCTCCTGCAGTTATGTTTAGTGCAACATAAATTATCTGAGTTGTAGGCTGTTGCATCATTTGTTGCACAAATTGAACTCAAGGAGATTTAATATACAGTGGGACATACTGGTCAAGGGTGAGAATGTGATATACATAGAAGTGCTGATGAACATTTTCACTGGTTTACAGGATCAAAATGGTCAAAAATGTGCAGATGTACATTGCTTTTTAGACTTCATGGTTGACGCATTGTGCATCCAATCTTCATGCATAAATTCAGGATGATTTATTGTGTAATGTTTAGTTTCAACTCACACTCAGTGGAGATAAAATAAAGTTTCACTCTAAGAAATTGCTGTAAATTTACAAGGAAATTTCAACAGTATGATCCTGTTATGTTTAAATACAGGACATTACTGTATTATAACGTTTAAAACCATATTTTACTGTATTATTGCTTGAAGGAAACAAAACGGTAATTTACCGTAATTTTTGCAATGCATTTTGGGAAAAAGAAGTTGAGACCACACGGTTGAAAGGACAGTGGACAGGTTGTTTATTCAGTTATGAAACTATAACAGAATTTCTTTCACTTCTCTGTTTAAAATGTAACTATCAAAACTCCTTTATACACTTTTTATACATTGGAAATGGCCTTTGCTAAACGCCTTAATGTAAATATTTGTGGGAGATTTTTTGCTTATTTAACCTTCATGTTCTTAAAGTGTATTTTCTTTGTTTAAAATAACATCTTTTTGCTGTATTTACAAAAACTGTAGAAAACTGTAAATTTCAGCAACAGCAATATACCGTTAATTTTACAGTAACTTCCTGGCAACCCTACTGCCAGTTGTTTACCGTTTTTTAACAGGGGAATTTCTAAGAGTGCACCCTTAGAAGTCCACAGGCTTGTATCTTTGATTTATTTTCTGAAGAACAAGACATGACCCATTTGTTGCTTTCTTTTACTGATGATTCCACCAGAATGAATTCATGAACATCCAAGATTATTTTCAAACTGTAAGCAGATTTTGCAACACTGATCTGAAACCCTTCTCTGTTTCATCTTCAGGTCATGGAGTGAACGTCGCAGCATCAGTTGATCCAATGATTGAGACCGGCACTCCGAGTATGTTCGGCCGGACCGAACCGGCGAACTGCACCGTGTGCTGCTGTACGCTGGCCAACAAAATCCTCATGGTGCTCTTCATGGTGCTGCTCATCTTTGCCATCTTGTTTGGGAACTTGGTGACTCTGGCCGTGGTTCTTGGGACCAAGCACTTCAAGACATCGCAGGGTTACCTGAAGGCGTCGCTCGCCGTGGCTGATCTGGCCGTGGGGATATTTGTTGTTCCGCTGTCGGTCTACGCTGAGATTTCCCTCATGCTGACCGACTCTGCACCAGAGTGGACTTCATATAACTCGCAGTCTGTGAGTTTCCACCCGTGCAACGTCATCGGACCCATCTTCGCCGGGTGCACTTTGGTTTCCATCACGACCATTTTCCTGCTGACAATCGAGAGGAGCATCGCCGTGTTGAGGCCGCTGCACAAAGACTCTGTGATCACGCGCAAAAGAACCATGATCCTCATCATCCTGTCCTGGGTGGGGAGCTTCTTCCTGGCCGTGTCTCCGATGGTTTTCAGCAACGAGATCGCCCTGGAGTACAACTCCTGCAGCCGGATGTGTAACTACGCTCTGGGGACTATCGGCGAGTTCCCCAGCCAGGCCTGGAACATCCTCCTCCTCTTCCCCGCGTTCGACTTCACCCTCCTGGGAGGGACCGTGGTCATCAACATCATCTCTCTGTCCAGCATCCGGCAGCACTCGAGGCGCAGGAAACACCTAGCCGAGTCCGAGTGCCAAAGCACCTCCAAACCCACCTTCTCCGACATCAAAGCAGCCAAAACAATAGGGACACTGACCGTGGCGTTTACCGCATCATTCACGCCCATCGCTGTCTTCGTGGTCGGGAACGTTTTGGGGAATAAATGGTGCAACTTTTCCTTTTTTGCCTTCTGGATTTTGGCCTCCAACAGCTGCTGGAATGTGATCATTTACAGTGTGAGGGATCAGAAGTTCAGACTGAGAGCACACAAACTCCTCATGCCTTTCCAGAGAAAAGACTCGACCAAATCCTAAAAAAAAATCAGGGACCAAAGATCAAGAGAACTGCATCTTATAAATGCTTGTTACACAAACTCTAACACACTCGCTAAGAGACGTGTCTGCATGTTTGATGGATTGCTGTTGTGGTATAACAAAGTTTCTTTTGAACATCATTAAAAGCATGGAAAGTTTTCAGGTGTTCACAAATGTTGGATATGAACTGCTCCTCTTTGTGAGCGTTTGTCTTGTTCTGTGTAACATTACAGAAGCTTGCTTCAGTCTGTTGAATCACGGTTGTTTATCAGAGTGTGATCTATTAAAACATGCTACCAGACAAACCTGCCGTCAGTGTGTGAGGCTGAATGTGGATGTCAGAGAAGATATGTCCGAGATATTTCTGCAGGTTTTTAGTTTTTTCAGGGTGATAATGAATCATTGCAACATGCTCATTAAATATGGCAGCTTGGTCAGTGTTCCTTTATGTCAAAAAAAAATAAAAATCTGACATCAGCTCGGCCCGTGCAGAGCTCTGTGGTGACGTTCACAAAGACAAGTTCACATTTCTAAATAAAGGTTGCAGACAAACCTTTAATATTTGTGAGTTTTGGATGTGCCACTATAATAAAACTTTGTTATTGTTGCCAAACTGTTGCAGGTTGGTTTGATTTTTCCATTGAAGGCGAATGGAGCCGAGTGCACCATGCCTGCTTCAGAGACACACAGCCTGCACTTCAATCAACATTCATTCTTCCAAACATTTTTTTTTTGCCAAAAACAAGATGAAACATTAACGACAGACCCATTTCATCCTCTTGCATTTTGCAGCGGGCATTCATGCATACCTACAATCCTCTGTGCAGCAGGAGACATGTCACATTGACTGTACAGCTCCAGAGATTGCATTCTTTTTTTAAACAATGACATTTTCTGCTAAAGATGTGCCGGATGTATAAGCTTAAGGGTCATCCAACAAGTATCAATCAATCATTATTTGATCAAGGCCAATTCATAATAAGTGTTATCTTGAGACGCTTTACTAAAAGAGCATATGGGATAATATGCAGAAAGGATTTTTCCTTTGTGTTCCTTGTGTTCCTGTTGTCCACACTTCCTTGCCGTTGAGGTGGAAGTGGGAGCAGGTCTTTAGGAACAACTAAGACGTAGGGAATCGAAAAGAAAAAAACACATTTGTTGGCACAAGTGTGGCTGTGACACTAAGATGAAAAGATATCTGCTGGAAAAAAAACCTCAGCATTCATTGCACAACCTCTGTTTAAATTTAAAATGAGTTTGTGTAGCAGCGGGCGAGGACTGATGAAACATAAAACCAATATATTATTATTATTATTACAAAGGAACTTTTCTGTTGTTTTATTCAAGTTGCTGCTGAAGTGATTGATACAAGAGAAATGAAACATGAAAAACAACAACCTTTTTGCATATTTCACAACCGCTGCATTTTTTTAAAAACCTTTTTCTGGCCACAGTCTCTGTGCGTCTCTCTCCTTCACATGCAGCACTTTATCTGTCGATCCAATACATCAGAGTCACCTCAACGGAGAAATAACTTAATTCATTTCACAGGCATTAAGTGAAGATATGATTCCTTATTAAACAAAGAATGTGCGACTTTATGATCCAGAAGATGTCGCCCCTCGAGCACCAGCATGAAACCAAAACAAACTGCTGATTGACCACGCCCCCTCCATACTGAAGCCTCCGCTCTCCTCCAGAGACACACCTCCAACCCCTCTCCCACTCGCGTTCACACAAAGGAGTTAAGCGCAAGCGGCGGACAAAATGTACTCGGCTCGAACTGCAATCACCTGTGTCCTGCATTGTTGTGTTAGCATGCTAATGTTAGCGCTCTTTAGTTAGCTCGTAGCTTCACATTGTTGTGTTAGCATGCTAATGTTAGCGCTCTTTAGTTAGCTCGTAGCTTCACATTTCATGTAAACTGACACAGAATGAGCGTGATCTAAAAACTCTTACTAACATCCAAATAATCAGTGAGTATGTTCTTCTTCTTCTCTCTAGTTCTTGACTAAAACAGCTTTTATACACAAGGGGAGGAGCCGGCCGTCCCGTCCATGTAAACACGGCTCTGACAACAACACAGCCAGCGGGGATTTCTGCTGTCTTTATGTGCAACATGTTGCACATTCTTCCTTTTATGGGAAAGCATCAAACCAGGCAGTCGTAGCCTTAGTTTAGATTCCTCTCCCACTAATGAGGACGACTTAAGTTTGACATCTTCAGAGGATGATATAACAGAGAAGTGACGTACATCAAAGATTTGCATGACTTGCTGATCACTGGGAGTACACTCGAGAGGAAAAGGTCTCTCAGGCTTACATCACAGCTTTCTTCTGAGGATCCTCTTCACACGATCTGCAGAGAGAAGAAAGAAATCACAAAATATTTGGGACTTCCTGCAAAGTGCATTACCACAAAGTGCGTCAGAGAGAGGAGAAATCAAGGTGAGGGAGTCAGGAAGAAGAAAAATAAATCAGAAAGGTACGCGTCGGCGTCACTGTCCTTGAAGAGTGTTACAATAAAGTCATTGATGAATTGAAAGTGAAAGAGGAGTGAGGCAGATGGAGGAGAAAACAGGCAGTGAATCAGTACAGAACGAGGCTCTAAATCAAAGTCGCAGCAGGCGGTCCGTTCTCACAAACAAAACGCAGCGTGTGTGAAATATCAAACATGACAACAGCTGAATGGAAAAACAAAACCTGTCGCATGAAACTCGCCAACAACGTCTTGTGTTCTATTAACATTTGTTTTCAGGGGCTGTTTTCTTGCTTTTACGCATTGCCTGTAAAGCACTTTGGTCAGATGAAGCTGTTTTTAAATGTGCTATACAAATAAACTTTGATAACGATATACTGGATCAAGTGTTTCATTTTAAGGTTTTGCTATCGTACACAAACAGATGCTTCCTAGATCATGAGCTCCTCTAAGTGTCCTGAGATTACGGCATAAATGGTGGGTCCAAACCAAGTGGCAACCTCTTGAAGGTCTTGAAACATGAAGCCAATGCGGAAGAGCAAAATCCTGCAGTTTGTGGAGTTTCTGCTTGCTGCAGGAACACTGGAAGTCACATACACATGACCGGCAGAAAAGCAGTTTTTAAGAATACTCCGGCTTATTTCCATCTGTGCACCTGCTCCTTCTTCTGATTTGTCAGCCTGCAGCACATTTTCCACCTCCTAACGGCGTCCACCTGCAGGTTCACGTCTTTTATCACCACAGGTGGGACTCACACTTATTAGTCACCGTGCCCTTTCCTGCTTTTCACAGAATTGACTGAAAAGAATCTCCACATCAAAAACTGGAAATGTCACCATCACAGTTTCTTTCTCCTTCTTCCTTTTATCTGCTGTGAGGTATTTTGTCTTACCTGTCTGCACTTTATCATCTGTGCTGATCTAAAAGGGCGTCCATTCACTGCGCATGTTGTTTAGCTGTTCTGTGTGTCTTTGTTGTTGTTGGTCACTTTGAGCTGTGTCCTTTAGTCTGAAGCACTGAGTGTACCAAAACCATTAATCTGTTTATTAAAGATTGGAAATGAAAGGAGACATTAACACATGAACACACAAAGCCAGAAAGACGATTTGCATTCACATCGACTCAACCGGACGGTGGAGGGCATTTCTAAAAAAAAAAAGTTTCTTAGTCATACTTCTTCTCATGCTAATTTCTTTTCCTGAGAAGTTTAGTTTTAATATGTTATTTGATGATATAAAAAGGAGTACAACCAGAACTGCTTTTGAAAAATGGAGAGAGGTTAGAACACAGAAAGGTTTACAGACCCATGCAGAGCTGGATAAACACTGAAGCTTCAGAGTCCACCACATGGTGACCTGTGTGAGCATGGACTCTAGAGAGGAGGGGGGGGAGACAGCTCTCTATGATGTTTAGAATTTAGACTGCAGTACCCATTTTAAACACTAGGGGTCAGAGTTACATACTGCTCCTTTAATTTTTTATGTTCCTAGTTTTTGTAATTATGTGTCAATAAAGGAGCAATGTTTAACTTCGTCTTGATCCCAAATCCAAATCCCAAATTTAGAGAGAGTTCAGACATTCACAAAGATTAAAAAGTGGCTCAATCGTTCAATAAAATATTGCACATCTTCTTTTCATTTATAATTTTCTTGCTTTTATACTTAAAGGGGTAGGCTACTTCACCGGTTGAAACATGAATCTGTACTGACATCGGGTCATATATGTAGAAATGTGAAATACATTTTGAAGTTGTTGCCTTCTTGACTGAGAAAAGACAGAAAGTGTCTTTTTGGCTCATGAGGATGAAAGACAACAACTCCCAGAATGCACAGCAGCCGCCTCCTGTTCCTCCATCAGCCTCAACTTCTCGTCGCTATATTACGGCCCGTAGAGATTCGAGACTTCAGAATCCCCTTCATCCATATCACTTTGAAGTTGAAACATACAGACTCAGCTTTCTCCACAGAGCCTGTTAGCGTAGCTTCAAAGCAAGATGGCAGACTTTGTTTTTAGATTGAGGGGTGAGTTCCCACCCACTGATCTGTGATTGGTCTGTAGCTTCAGTGGGTTGAAAACATGAGGAACTAGCGTTGTAGTTTCACCCCCTAACCAAAGCAGACTCCGATGATGCAAAATGACCATTTCTGCGTCACTGGAAGCTCCTTTACAGACTCAGAAATACAAAGATTTCACATCTCAGGGGAAAATGAGGGCGGGATGCACGACCATTCAAAAATACTACCAGGTCTCTAATGATACAAAGATTAATGCTAATGGGTGAAGTATCCCTTTTGAAGATTTACTAATCTTAGATAATTTGCATTTTTCTCTAAATTTGATCAGAAGTGAATCATCTTTTTTTAAATCTGCCTAGCAAATAAACGGTTAAATTGAGTTCTTCTGCTACAAAGATTCCACCTCCTCATGACCTGAAAAAGTTAGTATCTTGTTTAGAAAGGTTCATGGAAGTTGTTGAGTTCGTGTTTTTTGTTCCCTCTGGAGCGAGTATAATCAGAAAACTAATCAGTAAAGAAAAGAGCCTCTTAAACCAGCGACAGGTGTTTATAATCAGGACAGGTTCAGTTTATCTTCAGTCAGTTTCAACAAAAACAACCTCTTGAAAAAGAGAAAAGCAGATTTATAAGAGCATATTTAATCAGGTGAGAAAACAACCTGTGTGTGGGTGTTTGCATTTACCTTTGTGCATCTACTAGATGCTTTTATGCTCAGAAAATGAAAAATGTAACTGTGAAAAAACAAGCTTAAGGATCATGAGAAAGACGTGCATGCGTCTGTGTGTGTGTGTGTGTGTGTGTGTGTGTGTGTGTGTGTGTGTGTGTGTGTGTGTGTGTGTGTGTGTGTGTGTGTGTGTGTGTGTGTTATGGGTACATGAAACTTGACATCTTGTAACATTAAGGGAACAAAGAGGCAATCGGTTTTTTTTTATGTAAAACTTTCAATTTTAAGGTGTCAAAATGTCAAAAGCTGCTGTCACATCTGCACCCTTGAAAATATCTCGATCATTTCAGGAGGACTGGAGGGGGGGGGAGGGGAGGGGGGAGGGGTCTACTGTGTTAAGAGATGACGTAAAGACAGAGGCCGCTATTTGATGCTATAATGAGAATATTTGCCTTCAGTGTCACATGTAGTTGATCGGGATCACAATGTCAACAAAAGAGTGAAGAACAACATGCTGGAGAACAGGAAACGGAATTCAGCAGGTTAATTACGTGCACAGAGATCGTAGTGCGTGTGCATTCACTCTGCACTGACTCCAGTCACAGGATATAAACCTCACTCCCACCCTCCTATTGGCTCGAGCTGAATTCTCCAGAGAATATTCTGCTGCGTTCTCACATCAGTTCACTCTGACTTGCTGCGGAAAAAAATACTACGGGGTCAGGCAGGAGAAACTCCGGGTGAAGTCAGAGTGAAAAATCCTGCTGTTTGCGTTCACAGATGCAAATATCAGGAGTTTTTCAGGAGGTTTCTGCAAGTGTGAAAGCCCTATTACATGGACCATAAGTGGAGCTTACATCAAATTAGCTGCAGGCTCCGCCCCTCTCTAACAAGACAGCCTAAACAGGGAGAGAGACAAGACACTATTTGATGCATTTGAAAGAAGTCAGCCTCTTGAATGTCTGTCTGACACTCAGTGCTGGTCTGCAGGACCAAACCTGTCATACATCTAAAACAAGATTCTAAAGGCTGAATTTACTCTTATTGATTCAACAGAAAAGTTTCTGAGTCGTGTTCTGTCTGACTCAGAGACTCGAGTGTTCCTTTATTGCTAAAGTGAGTGTGCTTTTAAAAAACCTTCAGCAGTTCAAAATGTGAACATTTGCCTCAATAAATAAGTTTGGAAAAACTTAAAATCTGGGTTATGTTTGGAGTAATTTGAAGGTTTAGTTTTGGTAAAAAGGATTTGATGAACTTTTGACTCTAATAGGATGTGTGTGTGTGTGTTCTTGATGTTCCCAGCAGCAGAATAATCAGTGCAGCACTAAGCTTTGTTGAGGAGCTTTAGAGGTTTGAGTCGATATGGATTTAGTGTCACAGTGCGGAAGCTTTTGCTTGTTCTCAGCAACAATCTGAACTGCAGTTTAACTTTTACAACAACCACACTTAATGCTCTCAAGCTTCAGCAAACAGCTCTTCTTCTTCTTTGGCTTGAGGACATGCACAAATAAGTTCTCTTATTAATCTGAAAATCTCACAAATAATGTCACTTTTTTCCCATCAGGCATGTGTAGATGAAAAACTCTGCTGCTGGTGAAAGTGTGTAAGCTGCTCCTCAGAAAATATCACAGTCGCAGGGGTGGAGCAGTGATTTCAAGAGCGTGGGTGTTCTAAGGCTAGAATATGAGCAGCAAATATACTACAGCTTATTTTGCCTTTCTTAGTGCTCTTCATTTACGGTTTTCATATAAAATGTGCTTTTATTTTGAAAGAATGCAAAAGGGGAGTGAATAAAAACAGCTGAAAGGTAAAAATGTTTGATGTGTTAGAAATTCACAAATCATGCATTGTTTTTTCATGTGGTGATGAATCTGTCAGTTTAAGCGACTGAACGTCTTTGAGAAGGATTCTACATCAGTTAGTTTACCTCCGAGCTCAAACTCGGCCGGTGATGGGAGAGCAGCTTGTCAACAGGAAAGGCAGGCAACTGCTTGAGGCCCCAGCTCAGTAGGGGGTCCCCTGAGGGCCCACAGACTTTAAACCACAGCAGCGGCACAAAATGTGAAAAATTTGCAATCACAGCAGGAAACCTCCCTAACGGAGGCCCCCTCCCATTGCAGTTAAAACCAAAGAGAAAAATGAAGAGGAATTATCAGTCTACAGGAGAGAAACAGGAATTAAAGAGGAAGAGGAGTATGCATCGGGATGACCCACAGACTTGATTGTGGTCATTTTCAAAGAGCGTATACTGCGATTAAAATGGATTCCCGACTAAACAAAAGCTGCACATCAAAATCTTGGATATCAAGACTATCAAAGAAGAGAAAAACAGACAGGCTGCACAAAGAACTCAGCAGAAGCTTTTTTTATATACAACTAATCCCAGTAAGGTTTTTAGTGCCCTAAATTTTCAAACTAAACCCCCCCCCCCCCCCCCCCCCCCCCCCCCCCCATCTAGTCTATCTACAGGTAAGTCAGCTGCAGGCTATGATTGTCTGAATTGCCATTTATTAAAACTGACTTGACCAATAGGTGTCCTCAGAAAAAAGTGTGCGGGGTGAAATTACGTTTCAGTGAATGTAAATTGTAAATGGACTTGAGCTAGTGTAGCGCTTTTCTGGTTTTCTGACTACTCAAAGCGCTTTTACACCGCTGATCACACCTACACATTCACACACTGATGGTAGAGGCTGCTGAGTACAGAGACCATCAGATGTATCAATCATTCATATGCCGTCGTTGAAGCAGCGGCAAACCCCCACAGGCGCTACTCCTCTGCACAGTCGGTCTCACAAGTCTTAACTCAAATTAAACATTGAACAAAAGTTGAATGCTGACTGACTGAATATGAGTCTGGGTCCTTCTCTCTCTGCTGGCAGCAGTCGTAAAGAAAAAATGAAAAGAAAAAAATCATTGAAACTTTCTCCCCCAGGAATCCTGATCATTATGTGAGGAACAGTATTGATTTGGGGAGCAGCCTCTGCAACACAGACAGTAGGGAATCGAAATCAGTAAAAGTTAGAAGCCTCGTTTATCAGGAGAGATTCTGGACTCAAACTCCTGCTCGATAACGTTCAGTGAATTATTTTTCTCGCAGGATTCGATTCTAGCAGCTCATCTCGCTCTGCTGCCGCTCTCTGATAAATCTTGATTTTAGTGTGAAAATACTCATTCATGAATGTTTTTTAATTTCTACAAATGGTGAGCGTGACTGCAGAATAGAGATAGGCTCTTTTTGTGAATATATAAATACTAATTGAACGCTGGTAGAAGCAGGTGCACCTTTAGATGAGGCTCTGTGAATGTTGTCGTGTCATTATCAGGAGTTTAATCCACAAACAGGACGCTGATTTTATGCAGCAGTGTTTGGTCTCATGGGGAAGAGCTTTAGAGGTTTCTCCTCAGGTGTTCAGCTCACAGATTAAAAAAAAAAAAACAACAACATTCCCATCAGCTTCATGCAAATCAAGTTAGATAACAACGTCATTATTGTTGCAGCACAAAGAAATGTACAAATGGGTTCATAGAGTTTGGAGGAGGGTCAAAAGAGGAGCAGGATATGCAGAACGTTTAAAAACATTTGACTTTTTGAGAGTTGTAAAGTGAAGGTCAGATGTCGGGACTTATCACTAAAGATGACGTCAAAACAAAAGAGCCTCTTGAGTAAGCATGAACATTAATGTGATGTGAAAAAGTCGACGTTGTTGTGAGACTGTCCACACCTAAAGGATTCACATATAGGTGCTGTGTGCTACAGCCTGTTATCAATCATATTTAGAGTTATAATAAGGCTGCATCCTGAAGTCATTATTTCTGGTATCTCCACCCATAGACTCCACCCCCAGACTAGAACAAAACTTTTGCACATTTTTTTCTCGCTACAGAGGAGTGATGTCTACGGGGAAAACTCGGGGGGGGGGGGGGGGGGGGTCATTACATTTAAAGAGACACACACACCAAAACGGAGCGTTCTGAGAGAGCTGGTTTATACAGGGTCACAAACCTCCTCTGGTGCTTGATTCATGTTATATTTTGAACAAAGCACAGCACAGATGTTTCATTTAGACCACAGGGGGACTGTTTGAAAAGATGGAGGAGGGGACTGTTTGAAAAGGTGGAGGAGAGGACTGTTTGAAAAGGTGGAGGAGGGGACTGTTTGAAAAGGTGGAGGAGAGGACTGTTTGAAAAGGTGGAGGAGGGGACTGTTTGAAAAGGTGGAGGAGGACTGTTTGAAAAGGTGGAGGAGAGGACTGTTTGAAAAGGTGGAGGAGAGGACTGTTTGAAAAGGTGGAGGAGGGGACTGTTTGAAAAGGTGGAGGAGAGGACTGTTTGAAAAGGTGGAGGAGGGGACTGTTTGAAAAGGTGGAGGAGAGGACTGTTTGAAAAGGTGGAGGAGGGGACTGTTTGAAAAGGTGGAGGAGGGGACTGTTTGAAAAGGTGGAGGAGGGGACTGTTTGAAAAGGTGGAGGAGAGGACTGTTTGAAAAGGTGGAGGAGGGGACTGTTTGAAAAGGTGGAGGAGAGGACTGTTTGAAAAGGTGGAGGAGGGGACTGTTTGAAAAGGTGGAGGAGAGGACTGTTTGAAAAGGTGGAGGAGGGGACTGTTTGAAAAGGTGGAGGAGAGGACTGTTTGAAAAGGTGGAGGAGGGGACTGTTTGAAAAGGTGGAGGAGAGGACTGTTTGAAAAGGTGGAGGAGGGGACTGTTTGAAAAGGTGGAGGAGAGGACTGTTTGAAAAGGTGGAGGAGAGGACTGTTTGAAAAGGTGGAGGAGAGGACTGTTTGAAAAGGTGGAGGAGGGGACTGTTTGAAAAGGTGGAGGAGAGGACTGTTTGAAAAGGTGGAGGAGGGGACTGTTTGAAAAGGTGGAGGAGGACTGTTTGAAAAGGTGGAGGAGAGGACTGTTTGAAAAGGTGGAGGAGAGGACTGTTTGAAAAGGTGGAGGAGGGGACTGTTTGAAAAGGTGGAGGAGAGGACTGTTTGAAAAGGTGGAGGAGGGGACTGTTTGAAAAGGTGGAGGAGAGGACTGTTTGAAAAGGTGGAGGAGGGGACTGTTTGAAAAGGTGGAGGAGGGGACTGTTTGAAAAGGTGGAGGAGGGGACTGTTTGAAAAGGTGGAGGAGAGGACTGTTTGAAAAGGTGGAGGAGGGGACTGTTTGAAAAGGTGGAGGAGAGGACTGTTTGAAAAGGTGGAGGAGGGGACTGTTTGAAAAGGTGGAGGAGAGGACTGTTTGAAAAGGTGGAGGAGGGGACTGTTTGAAAAGGTGGAGGAGAGGACTGTTTGAAAAGGTGGAGGAGGGGACTGTTTGAAAAGGTGGAGGAGAGGACTGTTTGAAAAGGTGGAGGAGGGGACTGTTTGAAAAGGTGGAGGAGAGGACTGTTTGAAAAGGTGGAGGAGAGGACTGTTTGAAAAGGTGGAGGAGAGGACTGTTTGAAAAGGTGGAGGAGGGGACTGTTTGAAAAGGTGGAGGAGAGGACTGTTTGAAAAGGTGGAGGAGGGGGATGATATGTCCTCTTTACAGCAAAGACATAACACAGATACTTATCGTCCAACTCATGCATGAAAGTAAGAAGAGAATTTCACAAAATGTTTCTGCGACTTAGACAAAGTGGAGGTTTGATCATTATTCAGATTGAAGGTGATTTTAACGGCTCTTTGTGTTCCTCATTAACTCTCTGTTCCACACTGTCCTCCTGACTTTACCTTTGTGAGTGAGGCGGCTGTCATTTCAGTGAGCTAATCAGAGCCTGTGTTTTTTTACACCTGATGAAAAAGGTGAACGCAATCAGCTTCAGTCATCAGTCCGCTCTCGGCTCCTGGAAGAAGCCAGCCTTTGTCGCACTGTGTGATGTAATCGGCCTCCAAATGTCCCTGAATTGGGACTCATCTTAAATCTTATCTGGTTCAGCTTGAGTCCTGTTTGTGATTGGACAAAATCCAAGACTTATAAAAGTCATATATACATATATATATAGGGGCGTTTTGACACCTACAGATCGTTTGCTCTGGTCTGAATCATGAACCAATTTGCACAACTTTCTCAAGTTTGTTCTGTGTTCAAACAGGGACATTCACAAGCGGACCAAAACGCGTGACGCTCGAGGGAAAGGCTCTCTGATTGGTCAGACTTTCTTGCAGGAAAAATCCCCTCAGTAAACAAAGACTAGTTGACTCCTGCCTGGCTGTGGCAATTCACAATTTCTAAATGGATAGACGACGACACGGATCGATGTCGGCTCTGCTCATTGGTTTTTAAATTGTTTGCATTTATCACTGTAGGTAAATTATATAGTTCTTGTATGTTGCTGAAAGTGACTCATCCGACCAAATCTCCATGAGCAACAGAACATTCTCACGGGTCCACGTTTGTCCATGACTCATCATGCTGCTGATGTGGTAGTGAAAGGCCAACAATCCTACCCATAATGCATTGTGCCTGGCTACAGTACAGTAGGTGGCTTAATCAGAAAACAGGGCAGTGCTTCCTGCAGTTAGGTCGGAACGAGGTCGGTTCATGTTCTTACTAAAAAGAAAGCGGACTGAGACCGTCCCTTTTCAAGCGGTTTCTGTAAACACGTTGTTTGGTCTGGACCGGGGTTTGATTGACAGCTTTCATACCACCACAAATGAACCGCACTAACTTAGGAAAACAGACTCAAGTGTGTTTTTGTCAAACCAAAAAGTTTAGGTGCCAAGACGCCATAGAAGGGATTTTTAAAGCTGCTTTTTTGGACCCTATGCTTTTTGCAATGGCGTCGTCCAATCATTGGAGGATCACTAAAGCGCAAACAGAAACCCCCTCTCTATCCAGGTTTTTATCCTTTTAATGGTCTAAACCTCAGAAATACTTCTCTGGGTCCCGGTGCTTTGTGAACTCTTCAAATGATATTTTGTTTTCTGAACATTTGTTGTGTTTTTACCTGCAGGGCCGCTGTAGGCTTCAATAGAAAAGCTGTAGTCTGCACTCGCAGCGCTCTGTCTTTTGTCATGCACCGTGTGTGAGCAAACGTTGTTGTGTATTATTCATGCTCGTCTCGTGTGTGTCACGTGTGACGAACATGAAGGCAGCGTGAAAATCAAACGGTCGCACGTGGGACGCAGTGTGTGTGTGTGTGTGTGTGTGTGTGGGGGGGGTGGGGTCTGAGCTTGATTTAATTTGCAGGATGGATTGTTGCTTCAGGACTCTGACGGCTGCAGGTCTCAGTTTGAGTCCTGATTCACCTCGCTCGAAGAAGGCTCCTGATTTGACAGCGGAGCTAATGGAGACGAATGAGTCAAGGTCTCGTAGAGGAAACATGAAAGGAGAGGAGGGTCTCTGTGGCAACAGATAAGACCCGACTGATCAGCCCGGACTGATTCATCCTTTCTCCGGTTTGTGAATGTATACAAGAGTGTCTTGTTCCTTCTAACATGAGTCACCTTTCATTTTCTTGCAGTAACTCAGAGAGCGGTCTTTGAGAAAACATCGTCTGCTGTATTTCATTTATATGTAGAAACTTATTGTCATTAAAGAAGCATCAGAATAAAAGCTTCAGGACACATGTTTAGGTGAAAATGTCTCCAGGAGACGGATGAATGCTCTCCAGGAAGTCCTCTTTGTTTTCCTCCAGACACAGATAATCATGTTACACCTCACATCTGATGCATAATACTTTGAGTGTTTTTATGTAAGCACTTTATTATCGTACTCTTCTAAAAGCATGAGAAATTGAGTTCTCATTAGGAGAATAAAGACTGAAAAGAGGCTCGTCGCCTTCTTGTTTAGGGAGCAGATTTGTTTGTCACACACAGGAGATGGAAGTGAAGCATCGCTGTGACATCCTAAGAGAATGTTTCCTTATAAACATGGGCTCTAGTTTTACTTATTATGGGGTGTAAATTACTAAAAGGTACAAATATTTCTGGAAGTTTCCCAGTGGAGTGCACAGAATGTTTTTTATTCATGTATGTTTGGTATTCAAGATGATTTGTTGTAACCAGGAAGTGTTTCTTTCTTTCAAGCCACCAGGCTACGTATAACTTCTCAGACTGTGACTTAAGGTGTGTCATTTTTTGGTTTCACCATGAGACGTGAGAAATATCTTAATTAGTAACCAAAAAGCAAAAATACTGTTGCAGAAACGTTTTCCCTCCTGTTACCAGATCAGAGGTCCTGTTGCTGAATCCTTCTGCTCCTCCTCATCCTCCAAGTTAACCCGCTTTTCAAAACAATCACCGTAGCCGTTTTCACACTCATACACTCCGGATGATATCTAGATTATTTCAGGAGGACAGCTCTGGAGATTCTCCTGACCTGGTTGTTCACATGTGCTCCTCACAGCGGGAGCAGAAGTAACAGGGTCCGCTCCACGACGCTATAATGAGAATATTTGTCTTTGCTTTGTGTAGTCCAATGGAATAACAACATCCACTAAAGAGTGGAGAAGAACATACTGGAGAACAGGAAACAGAATGCAGCAGGTTCATTAGAGCACCGAGATGGGATGGGGTCCCATGGAGACACTCTGTGCACCGTGCAGCAGTCACAATATATAAACATCACCACCCCCTCCCATTGGCTCGAGCTGAATTCTCCGGAGAATATCCTGCTGCATTCTCACATCAGCTCACTCTGACTTGCTGCAAAATAAATGCTTGGAGGCTGGAGGAGAAACTTATTATTCCTGAGTTTTTCAGGAGATTTCTTGAGTGTGAAAACCCTACATGACCACCGTATTTCATGGAGGTCTTTAAACCTACCAGGAGCTAGGGGTAAGATTCAAGGTTGTAACTTCTGCCGACGTTAGAACTATCTCAGCTGGTGCAACACTGTAAATGTTAGCAGTGCTTAAACTCTGTCCCAAATCCAAAATTAAGTTCAAACTAGACAATGATTGACCTAACGCAGAGCAGCTGCACGTCTGTAATCACGTCTGTTCCTGTCCTGGTCCATGGTCAAATGTCAGCAGTGGAAAAAGGTCCATTACCCTTAAACAGCTCATTTTAGTCGGATTAGTTTGTCTTTGTTTTGTTATTTTCTTATTGCGTTCCTTCAGCGCACTTTGAGGATCCAGAATATCCAGCAGACAGCTTTGTGTTGAAGCATGACTGTACACAGAGTCCCTGTGTGGAGAGGTAATCTGAGGAAGTGTTTGAATGAATACAAAGAGTGAAAATAATTCAGTGTCAGGGAAGCTGCAGAATCAAAGGCCTGCAGAAAGCAGCACCTTATCTAACCAATTATGTTGACGTGTGCGTCAGCTAAAGTCATGAAAACCTCGCTCCAGCGTCAGGTGTTTCAGAGGATCCAATTAAAATCACTGCCTTTGTAAGCTACTTATCGTCCAGGCCCATGAAAAAACTTTAAAGACGCCTGAAGGAGGGTTTAATTTGTCATAATTATGGAAAACAAGTTGAAGACGTCACAGTGAGAGGAGACGGGACAGAAGAGAGAGAGAGAGAGGACAAAATGTCTCCAAAGACGAAACCCCCCCCCCCGCGATACATACAAATAAATGAAATATCTTCTTTATTTATGTTAGCGTTCTCATCACCAGCAGAGCACAACAAAAAGTAAATGAAGGACACCGCAGAGCTGTGTGTTTGTTATTATCTCTGGGATTAAACTGAACTTTGATCAGCGGCTGCGAAAAACTGAGTAAACATTAAAATCTCTTTTACAAATGAGTCCTGGATGAGAGAGCAGCATACACAGTGACACATTAAAGTACCCTGACTTAACATTATGTTCACAGCTGCAGCCACCGGAAGTTTGAGGAGTCAGTCAAGAAGTTTATTTAGAAAGCAAATATCCCATCAAACTGTTGAATCAGGACGATAAAACAACTTTTGGGTGAATATGAGGGTGCTCCCATACCTATGTAGAGGATATCAACATAGTCAACTATTTATGAAAATGTTGCTTGAATAAGGTTTTCCTTAAACACAAAAAAGAAAAGTTGATTTTTTTTCCATAAACTCACCCTTAGTTAGCTCGGAGCTTATGAGCTCGATATGATGTTTAAAAGATGAATACTACAGTATGTTACGATGTGTTCAAAGTCTACAAACCACTGTGCTGACAGTCCTCAAAGGCCTAAACAAACACGTTATATATGTTTTTTTTAACATTTAATTCAAGTGTAAATTTACTAAGGTTAAAAAATGACGATGTTAAAGCAACTATTGGTCCTTTCAGTGTTGCTAAGGAAGATTTAGAAGTAATCATGATGATGTCATGGGCATAAAAATGAATTTTTGTTTTCAAATTTCCAAACTGGTAGACAAGCTTGAATGGACATCGTGTGGGGATAAATCATTGCTGGTAATGAAGCAGAATCTCATTAATACTGACGGTGTTGAACAATAACATGCAGAAGTCTAAAACTAATGTAAAGAGAGAAATGTGCTGTGAATGAAGAACATGCTGCAAAAAGGCTAAATGTTTGCATTGCTTTACAAGCAAATATGCAAATCAAACACAAGGGTCTAAATATCAGATTGGGTTTTTTGTATTGGTTACTGTCTTTGTACTGTATGGGCACTGGATAGATGAAGTTGTTTGGAGGAACAGCCTAGGACGAGTTTTTCCAATTCTGACCCCTGGAATTGTTCAGAAATGATACCCTATTCTGTACCATAAAATGTAAATGGCAAGTATCCTGTTGAGTTTGCAAAATGGGTCCAAGAGGCTTTTTTGTAGGTCCTGGCATGCTCCATATACATACCCAGGTTGAATATGCTGCGGGGGCTGAATTTTTGAAAAATTGTAGGGGGCGCCATTGAGCCATTTAGCAACGCCATCCAACAAAATCTAAATCCATCATCTCCTTTTGCCACTTTGTTTTGTTTCTACCAAGTGTCATGGCTGTAGCAAGGATTGAAGCCCCTGAAAAAAACTACTTCCTGTTTCATGGCGAAAAACAAAAGAATCGCCATGGCTACAGCTTTTTACGCAGGCTTTTGAGCTTGAGCTTTTGAGCATCTTACATAAAGTAGGATCATTAAACATACAGAGGTCGGTGTGTAAAGTTCACTAACAGGTGTTTTTAGAGAGAAATTGATGCAGCACAAACCTGGACATTCTCCTCACAGGCCGACCACGGCTGAGGGCTCCGTCATTCTCTCCCACCATCTCCTTTGTGCCGCGGAGTCAGTCATTAGTGGCCGCTGTGCTCTTAGTGTTTACTAATGCACGCACTCCCATTGTCAACAACAACGTCAATATGTTCCTGCAGAGGAGGCTGAAGGCTGCGGTGACTCATGACGCACAGAGAGGGACCTTGCCACATAAAGGTTCACAGTTCAGGAGGGGTCGACGTTATCGGAGCCTGTGTGGTTGTTTACTGACCGCAGCAGCGTGCAGGTAATCAGTCAGGGAAGTTTTAGTAAAAACTTACTGTTAGAGATTTGTGTTTTGCCTTTTTTCTGAGGTTTTCATCAGATTCTTCACAACAACTTTGCCTCTAATATGTAAACGTGTGATCGACGGGAGTGGTCAGGGTATAATTTATGTTTCAAAAAAACTCAAATCAATGTTTTGAAATCGAGTGCATTGTCGCTGCTCTGCTTTTATTTCTGCTCTTGCACTTTAATGTCATCATATCTCGTTCCATTTCTCATATTTGTTTTAATCATTTATTGCAGCTCTCTCTTTCACTCTCTTGACCTCCTGGACGTTATGTGACCTCGGGCAGCGTAAACAGCTTCGGCCTGTTGTTGTGACTTGAAAATCGAGGATTATTCTGCTCAAATATAAATTGTTTAAAAGTGTCGTTACCCCCTTTGTAATTTCCGTTTCGTCATTTTCTTTTGTTGGAGGATCAAAGCGCCCGGCTCACACGTTCCTTTTCTCTTTTGATGCTCTGGATCTTTTATCTCTTCCTGCCCAGTTTTCCTCTTTCTTGTTTCATCCTCTAAATATGTCACGGTTGGTCTAATTTGACTTCACCTTTGCTCTGTTTCCATCATCCAATTAGAGAGATGTTTTTCCACAGATCTCATCTCCTGCTTTTTTTAGTTGAAACCTGAATTGGATGGCGCTCCTCTCGTCTGTTATGGCAGCTGAAGGCCAAATTGACTTCTTAATGTCCTTGATTTGAATGGGCCTCTTACCTAAAGGGATTTGTTGCCTCTTATTCACCCAAGGTCAGTTTTTATTGAAGCACATTTCTGAGTGATGCTGCAGAGGCATTTCATAGAACATGTAAAATATTCACAGCATTGTTGTGAATAAACTGGAACAGGAGCTTCCTCTCTCAGGCTGCACACAGGAAAATAATAAGTTGGTCACAAAATTGCTTAAAGGTTAAATTGAACTCCGGCTGGATGCACTCCACGTTTCCGCAGAGGCGTTCTGACCTGCTGTCATCCAGTTTTGGTTTTCAGAGATTTCTCAGAGACTCGCACATAGAGAGCCACGAGCCAATCCCTTTATAATATGTGCCTAAACTTCTCCCCTGATTGCAACTGTGCAAACTTTTAGACAGCTTCTGAAATCACCACGGCAACAGCTGTTATGCGCTTTAGATGTGTTTTTCCCTTTCAAACACGTTAGGTATACGAACGAGAGAAACATCGGCAGGAAATAGCCGAACACCTCCATCTGACAGATAGCTTGAACACCTTCTGCCCCTTGGTGGTAATAAGTCTTTGAATGTCGGAGCAGCTCAGCTCAGTATCTCAGTGCGGATTAAGCGGAGCCTCCTCTCTGACTGTAATGACTCATGAAGCAGCTGATGACTCTTAATTAACGCTGTGTTCTCTCCTCAGTGTGTGTGTGTGTGTGTGTGTGTGTGTGTGTGTGTGTGTGTGTGATGTGTAATCAGCAGGTCAGAGCAGGTAATTGCAGCTCTGTGTGCTCGCAGTGACAGCTTCAGACACAGGACGAGCCTTAATTAATGCTTCACGAGGATCCTATCATGTCACAGTGAGGAGGCTGCACTCACCCAAACGTCTCCACGCTCACATCTGACATGAGAGGATTTTTAGATTTCTCTCTTCTGCATGAAGTCCCCGACATGTTGTCATCAACATCAGTACTTAGTTTTAGGCTGCCAGTGTCTGAAGAGGATCTTCTCTTTGCAAAACCAAAAGGAGAACTTTTCACCGTCTTATTGGATTGGTCGATCTCTACATCCTCCTACATGGATGCTGTTTTACTGCAGACTGCAAAACAAACCGCCCTCTCACAGGGAAAACCTGGAAAACCTTGAATGTGAAAACTCTCGTTAAGCACAATGAAGCGAGAGAGAGAGAGAGAGAGAGAGAGAGAGAGAGAGAGAGAGAGAGAGAGAGAGAGAGAGAGAGAGAGAGAGAGAGGGGAAAGATGTGTGAAAGGAGCCAAAGGTCATATTCGGATTCCACAAGCTGCCGGCTTGGAGTAGGGCCTGATTGATTTAGGATGTTTGGGGATACCGATATTAGGAAGAGAAACAATTCCGATACAGATACACCAGCCGATATATCTCTTAGATCTAACATTGATCTGTAGAGATAGATCGATGTACACACATATTTATTGCTTTGATTGTACCCGACCTAAAAAGCCTCTGCATGTTTCTAATAAGCTCCACGAGCAGAAACGTGCTCAAACTAGGATCAATATTGGAGATGCTTTTGAAAAATGGAGAGAGGTTAGAACACAGAAAGGTTTACAGACCCATGCAGAGCTGGATAAACACTGAAGCTTCAGAGTCCACCACATGGTGACCTGAGTGAGCATGGACTCTAGAGAGGAGGGGGGGGGGGGGGGGGGGGAGACAGCTCTCTATGATGTTTAGAATTTAGACTGCAGTACCCATTTTAAACACTAGGGGTCAGTTACATACTGCTCCTTTAAATGATGTTTGTAGTCAGATCTTCACAGGCATTTCAAAAAGTTACTTCACTAAAAGTACCCCTGAAGTTGAACCTGTTACCGGGGCCTCAAAGTTTATACAGTTGGGCTTTCATTTTATTTCATATGTCAGGGGCATTTTGTGACTTTTTAAAAGTGTAAAATCTGATTTGAAAGTTGACTCCAGCTGCGAGAAAATGTGGCAAGGAAAGGGTTTAATATATTCCTCTAAGATGAAGAATAAAATACAGAGTAAAGAAGGTAAGATACTCGAGTGAAGTAGGACAGAATCGTCTCAATCAGAAGTAAAACAAAACAATATTGAAACTCTGAGACTTCCCGTGGCTGGCGTTATCAGAAGAGAAAAGACAAACAAAATAAGTTGTCTCATTGATTCTCTCTTTATTTAAAGATTCTGCTTTCATTTGATCCTTCAGATGCTAACAAACAGACATGATGTGTGACTGTGTTTCATATTAAATCAGAACAAACTGCTTCAGTGTGATTGGTCCTAAAAAATCCAACATGATCGTTTCTCAACCTCCTGCGTTTTTTTCCAGCCTCAGTGTGAGACAAAGTGTTCTCCTCTCCATCGGGCCCCAGTTCTCAGACTTTGTAGATCAGATTTATCGATTTACGAACTATAGGCTGCAGAAGGAAACTTCGAACCATCGAGCCACTGGTGAAAGCCACCTGATCGACTGCTGCACAGCAGAGGACAGGAGGGTCCTAAAGCGAGCCCTGAGTGACGTAAACACTCGCTATATTATAAAAGACCCCACCCAACCCTGGACACTGTCTCTTCTCACCCGCTCCCCTCTGGAAGGAGATACAGGACAATCTAAACACCAACAGACTGAGGAACGTTTTTTTTCCCACAGGAAGTAAAATTCACCCACCGCCCCCAACCCAAAGACTGCAGACATTAGCTTCATTGTTTTTAACATTGTATTTACATTATTATTATTATTCCTGTGTGTCTGTGCTGCCACTGACAAGAGCTGCTCAACTGTTTTTCTTAAGTTTCATTGAAATGACAATAACAGCTCTCAACATGCAGACTTCTATCGAGTGCAAAGATTTAAAAAAAACACCCTCGTTTCTATGCAGTCTGCATGAAAATCTTCCTCTCATCATGATTCTGTTCCATTGATTGGATCCTTGGTGGCTGAAATTATGTGTGTCAGAGCTCTTTGTACGAGTTTCCTCTGCAGCCTGAGATATTCAGCTCCAAGAAGAGAAAAGAGGAAAAACAAATGTTCATAAAAAACATCCTGAAACTACTTTGATTTTTTTTTTTTTTAGAAGATCTGGATCTTTGTTTTTGGTGAAATATGGGAAGCAATTGTTTTACAAATTATACAATTGTGGTTCGCTGCACCAATGTGATGGATAAGGCAATTCTGACTGTTACTATAGCAACCCAGTGTGACTGTGCAGCAACTTCTCCACCATACTGTGTCACGTTATTGCAGAGGGGACAGTAAAGACCCTGCGACACATTTTACTGCACTCCTGATTGTGTCCACACATTGTCCATGTGGGACGCATGTGTGAACAAAATCGTCCAGATCAATTAGGACTTATTCATCAGATACGGGCGTCCCTAAAAACCCTAATTTCAGCCTCTGAAAGAAACAAATATTTCAGCTGCTGTCTCTTTAAGGCCCCCCCTCCCCATGTGCCCACTTTCTTCTGATTGGCCAGCTCTCTGGAAACCTTCCTGGGGGGCTAAATGCTGCAGGGCTGCCAGGGGAGGGCTCGGAGAAGAGAGTCTAAGAAAGAGGTTTAAGCGGCTTACGTAGAGGCTTGAAGTCCTCTTGAGAAATTCCTGGTTTTATATCCGGGATCTATTGCGTTATTTGCAGAACAAGCCATTTAGCGCCCTCTGTAGACTCATCCTGGGATTACGCCAACATACGTTTACCTCATGATCTGAAACTTTGCCCACGTTTAGTTTTGGCATCCAGCATTGTAACACTATGAGTTTTAAGATGGCGGATCAGCAGAATAGGTCAAAAGTTAACTTGTTGGTTTAAAATCTGTCCGATGTTTCCGTTTCTAATCCTTTCAGACTTCATCTTAAACGTGCCACAGTGTTTTCATGTCTCTAAAATAAACTAATAAGTTACAACAACTGATGGAAATTGAAGCTAAAACTACAAATATGGGACCAATATTTCAGTTTAATCTTGCATCAAACATCTGGTCAGTATACTGTATAACCAGAAGTAGAGTATAAAAGATTGTGATCTCTTTCTGCTGAATATCTGAGGACCAAAGCTGCCGTGTGAGCCAGAGGTTGAGAAACGACAGCTGGTGTCTCTGGTGTGATTTGTGGATGTTAGTAAATGATTAAGGAAAGAAGGTAGACTTCAGTGGCAGACCTGTGTGGTTCTGAACAGTTTAGGGTTTTCGTTATCGACCTGTTACAAAGTGGTCTTCAGAGAGGTTCAGTCTCTGGTGAGCGGTGCGGCCTCCAGAGGGAAGGAGACGAACTGGACTCGCTGCAGAAAGAGCGAGATGGAGGAGGAGGTCTGATGTCAGTAGGTGTTCTTCCAAGACCGGAAGTAAAGCTGGAGGGGGAGCAGGGGGTTTCTCTTCTGCAGACTGGGGTTGAAAACATCAAAATCCGCTCTCCTCACTCTCTGCAGGTAGTCCTCCAACACCACCTGCAGCACACGACACAACCACAGAAGAAGAAAGTCAGAGAAGACGCACAATAACCTGAAATGTATCTAAACTGTCATATCAGTCTGATGTGTCCTGCGGAGAATTAATTTGTGGTTTTGGTTAAAACCATAGAATAAAAAGGAGGTGGTATTTGGATTTTTAATGATTTCATTTACTCCTAGTCATCCTGGCGATGGCCTGATGTGGCTAGAGACCTGACCTGAGTTGATGGAAACTTGTTTGATGACGTCGTGGGGCCAAAAAGAACAGCTTCGGTTTTTGACTCGTTTAGTTGTTCAAACTTATGATCCATCCAGTTTTTTTTATATGTCAAAGGCATTGTGTAAGAGCGGTGATCTTGACGGGTAGATAAAGCTGAGTGTCATCTGCGTAAAGGTGGTATGTGAGGTTTTGCTTCTGGATAATTTGACTTAATGGGAGCATCTATACAGAGAACACTACAGGACCTAGGATGGATCCCTGTGGTATCCCACAGGTCAGACCAGATTGGGAGGATGTGGTGTTGGTTAAGTTTACAGAGAAGGTTCTGTTGTTCAGATATGAAGTAACCCAAGTCAGGGCTGTGACACCAACCCAATGATGCAGACGATTAACTAAAGTGACAGGTCTGATGATGCAGTAAGGTCCAATAGGATCATGAAAACACAATTACCAGAGTCCATTTTACACTCGTAAAAAAGAGCATGTCTCAAAAACTTAAAAATGTACAGAATGCAAATAACTTCTGAAGTTTGAGTAAGTATTTTGTTCTCTTTTCCTCGTTCAGAATTGTTTTGAATCGATGTTCTGAGCATTTATGAAGCAAAATTTGATGCAATAATATCAATCGAGCAATCAATTCCAAAGCTATTCTGAAATATATCGGTTCATAGACTTTAGCTTAGTTTGTACAGATTTTAGGGATATGATGCATTTGACAATACGCTTAAAAAAGACCTCACAGTAAGCTAACATACCAACGGTTTACAGACGGTTTCTGTTGCAGAGTTTGAAGAGTTAAATAAATGATAAACTACAACTCAATAGAGAGCTTTACATTTGAGATTATTTCCCCATGACGTTATGTTTTCTCTCAGCTCAGCTCAGCTCGGCAGACGTTTAAATAAAGATTCATGGTGTGTGAAAGAGCTCGGCCGGTGTGTTTTCACGTCCCTCAGGCTTCACCCGCTCCTCTCTCTCTCTCTCTCTCTCTCTGCTCTTACTGTTTCACACGACACTCGTCCAAACCTGCAACTCATCCAAATTTTAATTTTCAGCGCGGTGAGAAAGCACGAGTGGCTGTGTCAGCTTTCTCACGTGGACAAGCACACTCAGCTGGAAAGGGACCACACACTCACACACTCACACTTTAACATCTGCACACACATGTAGCCCTCCCGTGAGTGTGAGTGTGCAGCACAGAGGTCTGCTGCAGCGTGAGAATCATGAGTGTTCACTGAGCAGGGCAGAGTGCTTCTCAGAGGCTTGCAGCTCGCTCTGTACGGCAGGTCACTACATCAGCACCCAAACAAGAGGAACATTTACCGTGCTGTTTCCATCACACAGGAAACACGTTTACGCAATTACATGCTTCAAAAACTGCAGCCACGGTGTTCTTTCTGCTGCACAAAATGTGCAGGTTGAAGTGAACTAAACAGACGGAACTGTTGTTGAGTCTTTATAAGAAACATCCCTTTTTATTTTTCCGGAGCAAACAGCAGTACTTTAATGCATCACCTTTCAACAGACATCAGAAAACTCCCCCAAAATCATACCATGAGCGTGTTTAAAGACTCACCGTTTGAAGGAAGGCCGGAGTCGCAGCTCCTCGGATCTTGGAGCTAAATGATCGCGCCTGAAGGAGAGAGCACAACAAACAGAAATCAAATAATCAGAAAGATGATCACAGCTGTTCTTGTAGGCTAAAGTCACAACGAGTCAGATTGAGCGGAAAAATGTGGTTAACAAACACAGCACTTCTCAGGTGGTTTCTCCAGAAATGTCACACCCAGACAGAAACCTCAACACGACAGGAAAACAGATTTATCTTCTTCTTCATCGTCCATCAGTGAGCAAACAACACTCGCTGTTCAAGTACTGATCACAGCGACCTGCGCTGAGCAGAGAGACGGAAAGACTGCTTTCACTGCTGAGACAAAAAGCCTAAATCGTAGAAGCTAAATGTTGATATGACACTGTTCTGATGTTTTGCACATTGTGAGTTTGAGGTCAAGGCTACATTACATTTTTTATCAAACGCTGCTGCTCACGATGTGTGCAAAATGTCTCTAAGACTAATTTGGAGTATATGAGAGAGCAGCGCTGACAACCAGAGTGTTTTCTTACTTAGGATGCCGAGCGCTGAAAACTGAACTGCGTTGGTTTTGTGAAGAAAATGACGCAGCCGGTGAAAAAATACGATGTCTGTGGACTCAGGCCTACAATTAAATCTGTCCTTAAATTTTAAAGATCCACAAGGTATCTAGGAGATAACTCAACACAGGGACGGCGCCAGGACTTTTTTTTTCTCCCGGTGCGGAGGGGGAGCTTGACTAAAATGTTGGGGTGCTTAGTGTTTCCCACAGAATGACACAATACCTGGGGGGTGGAGTTTGGCGGGGGGGATGATCAACATACTTTAAAAAATAAAATCTTAATGTAGGTTTGGCTATATTTTAATATTACATCTGTAGATATATATATATAAAATATGTTGTTTCACTCTAAATTAATGTAGTTTTTGCAATAAACATCTTGAATCTGCTGTAATCTGAGTGGAGGTGTTCACAGACTACAGCAGGCTGAGATGACGTTGCTATCGTTTAGTTAGCTGCAGACTACGCGCTCCAGTGTGTGTGTGCGCGTGTGCGCGCGTGTGCAGCAATGTAGGCTATATGTTGGTGTGTCTCAGCGTGCCAGGCGATGCTCACAGACAGTCATGACAGTAGAGAGATGAGCAGGGAAAAGTAGCTGCAGCTAGGCTACATCAAATGCGCGCGCCTGCACTTTCTCGCGCTCTCTCTCTCTCCCCTGCTCTCTCGCCCAAGTATTGTCTATGTGTGGGAAACTATTTTTACTTTATTCAAAAAGAAAAGAAAACTACCAAAATACTTGACAGATTTGTGATGGGGCCATTGCGCCCCTTAGCCCCGGTGTAGCGCCGTGCTTGACTCAACACAATCAGAGAGCAGGTGAGTTCAGGTGTAAACATGCTGATATGGCTGTGTAGTCTGTGTGTTTGTGTACGTACGTGTTGTAGATGGACGTGAGCCTGACTGGCGATGTCGTACACCACGTCTCGGACGTTCTGCTCCCGGCTGCCTCGGATGAAGTCCTCCTGAGAAGCTCCGTGCTGCAGACACACAGACAGAAAACGACTTCACTTTGAGACATGGATGATCAATTTAAACAACAGAAGGATTTTTACTCCACTTCACACACACGAGCTGGAGCTTCTCTTTAATCTGCTGAAGGGAAGGAAATTAAACTTTGACAAGACGCCTTCTGGTTCACAAGCAGCCGAGTGTGACATTGTTCTGAAGGTCGAACAACATGCAATCAGCCAAGACTTCAACAGACTACAGGAGGACACTTTCTGCTCAGGACTCCAATTATCTTTAACTTCTTTAAAGGACCAATCAGTGAGCTGTGTAGAGAGTGAGATGATAAAGGTATCTTACTATCTGATCATTAAGGAAACATGTTGAAGTGCTGGCTTCTCTGACAACAATGCAGCAGTCAGTATGTCCTCCTTCTAACTTTAGATTCTGCTCCTGAATGCTCTGGATTTGTTTGGACCAGAGAAGGTAGGCGGTTTTAAGACACCCCCCCACACGGCCGTTTTGGACGCCCCTCGGTTTGCCAGATATGAGAGCAGTTATCAGGTCAACAGGTGTTGCAGCGATGGAAGCGGGCAAGAGAAGTGGTTCAGATAGAAGTGATTGTACCCGACCTAAAAAGCCTCTGCATGTTTCTAATAAGCTCCACGAGCAGAAACGTGCTCAAACTAGGATCAATATTGGAGATGCTTTTGAAAAATGGAGAGAGGTTAGAACACAGAAAGGTTTACAGACCCATGCAGAGCTGGATAAACACTGAAGCTTCAGAGTCCACCACATGGTGACCTGTGTGAGCATGGACTCTAGAGAGGAGGGGGGGGGGGGGGGGGGGAGACAGCTCTCTATGATGTTTAGAATTTAGACTGCAGTACCCATTTTAAACACTAGGGGGTCAGAGTTACAGACTGATCAAAATCCTCAACTTCGTCACCTGCAGTCTCCATTTTGGTTCATGATTAGCGCCGTTGTCTGCAGCTAGTATCCTGTCCTCGTTTCACACATACTTTCAGATGGTTTTCAACAGGATGGTCAAAACTTTGGTGGGAGCTACAAGTTACATTTAATGTCATTAAATATTTGGCAACTTCTTTGTCCATTAATTAAAAAATAGCTTAGCTTGGCTCCGAGTGGTGGAGACAACGAGGTGGCGTCGGAGGAACAGAGGCTACAGGAAGGAGTGTGACGGTGGAGGAGGTCTGCGATGTTGGAGGGGGGCCTGGTGGTTGAGGTCTATGTGAGTGAGATTGGGATTTATAACTGAATGCGATGTGGGACAGGAAGCCAGTGGAGGATTTAAAGGTCTGAGGAGATGGTGTCATGGAGCGGGTGCAGCAGAGTTCTGGATGTATTGGAGTTTATCGAGGACTTTGGATGATGCACCGAGTACTGGGAGAAGGCGTGCTATGTTTTTAAGATGGAAAAAGGCGGTTCTAGGGAGCTGGGAATATGCCTAGTATTATTTCCCAAGGCTCATGCATGTCCCAATCTGACTTCCTAAAAGATAAAAAACCGGAAGATCAACAGAAACAGAGACACTCTAAGTTCTTTAAATGGTTTTTCACTGGACGGTTTGAATGTGCGTCAAATGTCACAGAAACTTATTAACCTGATGATTCAAAATATTCTGCAGAGCATTTTTCAGTAAATCTCCACCACAGACTCAAGCCGCCTGAGACACACAATGATTTGTCCAAGGCCGTCTCCGTGGTCGCAGATGGCCTTGGACAAAGCATTTGTCCAATGAAACGATCAGCTTCAAATATATTTCACACAATGGGATGACGACGGGCCGGCGCTGGATGGAGGAATCAGTCCGCTGAATGAGTTGTATGTACAGGAATAGTTGTTTGTTTATTATTAATGCTTATCAGTAACTAAACCAGACATCAGGGTGATGTAGTCGGGGTACCACCCTGCAGCAGCGACTTTAAGAAGGTGACATTTTGTTATTTCTCAACAGAATGAATCTTTGAAAGAGGACCTGGGTATCGTCATTATTCATGTGTAGGCTCCTTTCATCTTAAGAATAATGAGCAGAATGAATAATGATCATTCCAGCTTGAATCTAAGTGACATGGCGTCATCTGCTCTAATAAGGGACCTCAATTATCGACCTATTTCTGCTCAAAGAATAATTCCTCTCATTCTCCCAGAAGCTGGCCGAGCGCGGACAAAATGAGAAGACGGAGGTTAAAATAATTATGATGGAAAGACACAGAAGAATCATTTTCTTGAGTCCTTCCACGTCAGAAACATGCCAGTGTTTAACCAGAAATTATTACCCCGACGACTGCCGAGAGAAACCACTTACACAACTCCAAATCCACCAACCAAGCTGATCAGGGTCGACACCAACGATTAGTCGATTTCTAATACTCATGTCTGCTTTCCAAAATGACTTATGAGATGTAATTGTTGTTATTATCTTTGAGTGCGTCTGTCTCATAAACTAAGCACGCTTCATCATCACGTAAATCCATGCCTGTGTTGTATTCAGTGGTTATTCTAGAGTCTGTTGGGGGCCCCTCCAACCAGCGTTCATCACCATCATGTCTGCCAGTAACCCGACGCTTACTCTTCTTTTTTTTTCACTCCCAGACGGGTAATTCCTCTTCATTTTCCTTCGCTGACTTCCATTGACAAATGTTGGTTTTCAAAGGAGAGGGAGGGCTGTCAGATGGGGCCCTCCTTAGGGAGGTATCCTACTGTCATTGCAAAACCACTGCTGTGCTTTAAAGTTTGTCGGCCCTAGGGGGCCCCCTACTGGCCTGGACCCCAAGCAGTCGCCTGCCTTACCTGTTGATAAACCGCGCCCCTGGTTGTATCAGGACATTCGGTACCAGAGGTAACCGTGCTGAGGCCCGGTAAGTCCTGGAGCAGTGTGAGTGCAGACCAACGGAGGAACGGGGAGCATTATTTTGATTATCATCGACTCATTGAGGATTCAAGCAGAAATGTCCAGCTTCCTTAACGTAGGAATTTACATGTTTTTGTCATGTAGTTAACGAAAAGTCCTTCATTTTTAGATGATGCTTTGACTGAAGAAGCTATTTGGTGCTGTCGGGGGGTCGTGATGAGCATTTTTCACAACTTTGTGACATTTAATAGACTCACCAGTCGATCGATTTAGTGCAGAAAACAATCGGCATATATCAGATTACTGAAATTATTGGAATTTACAACCTCAAAATTAAACATCTAACTCAAATAAAAAATGTCATGTGAAGGAAAAAACTGAGAACTAGGACGTCTCACAAATAAGGCTTTGTATACATTTGTCATTATTCAAATGCTTGGTGTCTTTTTCAGGTATTTGTTACTGTCGTCATATTTCCTCCTCCTACTGAGGTTTTCATATGCTTGTGCTGTGTCTGTCCTCGTGTGTTTCTGTTGTTGTTCTGAGCCTTTGTAAACTCTAGTTTTTAAACGTGCTGTAAAAAAAGAGCCATCACAACATCGTTATTATCGGCTGTTCTGCAGAAAATTAAGACTAATGCAGCCATGAAAAATGCAAAACTACATAAATCTACAGAAAGGTTGATTTTTTTTTGTAGGCTATGATTGATTTCTGATGTGTTCTGGGATAAAGTTGGTTATTTGTCCGTGTCCGTTTGTTTTAATGTGCTCCTCTGTGATTCTCCGTCACACATGATCAGTCAGGTATCTCAGGGAAATATCACCGTCTGTTTGTTTTCAAGCAGAGTTGACTCTAGTTGCTTTCTAATTAGTGAAGCTTTACTTTGTCAGGGATGTAAAAAAATCCCTCTTGACAGAAATGATGAGCTCAGGTTTGAGTGCAGAGGATCTCAGTGTGTCCACAGCGCCCTCTACAGGCAGCAGAGTGGAGGTGATCTGAGGTGAGCGTTCTCCTCCAGCTGAAGACTTTAAAGGCAGAGCCTGCGTGCTTCATGTGCACTGTAAATATCCTCCCCCCCTCCCCCCCTCAGGTCCTCCAGCAGCAGCAGTTTGTTGTTCTGTTTTTGGGACAGATGGCCCAGACTAAGGTTGCAAATTGTTTGCAGCATGGTTTGTTTATCTGCAGCCTGCACGTATCTCAGGCAGCAGGCTTTTCTGCTCTGTGCCATATGGTTGTTGTTGTGTAACTACCAGTGACTGTTTCATTACAGCTTACCAACAATGTCCTCCGACGTCATGTCAAGGCCGCATCATGAGTCAGCTGAATGTGTGCAGGAATGTGTGTTTGACTGCTCTGTGTTTTCTTTAAGGGACAAAGTCTGAGCTTAAACCAGCAGAGTTGAAGCAGTTCATGTTTTCATATACAGTAAATCCAGTGTTTTCCTTTGTAACCTGGGATCAATTTTTAGACATTTTAGGGGTCTAAATGACGAACGGGTCAGCAGTGAAACAGGCTGTGATCGCTGCAAGTAAATCCTTAAAACCTGTGTCCACCTGGCGTTTTCTTCATGGGAGGAAAAGCACTGGCGTAGATGAAGCTCTTGTGCTGGGAATAAAAGCGCTGCACTCACAGGATGACCAAAAAGAAACCCCGCTGACTAGCAACATCAAGTGTGCCCCCAATCCGCCTCCACAAGCCTTCCTGTCTCTGTTGTGAACGTTTTTTTTAATCGGACATATCTTAAAGCTCTGTGTATACGACGGCCAACACCAGCTTCTCCAACATCTTCTTGGTTACCAAGGCAACGAGTCCCGGCCGATCTACTGTACGATCGGCTGGTTGAAAAGAGTTCAAGTGAGGTCCTTCTGAAAAGATGAAAGATTTTCAACCAGAAGCGCCGCACAAAACAAAATCGGAGCGCTCGGAAAAAAAAGTATGCTGGGCGCTGAGACATTTCTCTGCTGCTGGAAACGCTCTCTTCTCCTCGGGAACATTGTTCAAAAAAGGTGACAATAAATAAATAAAAACACGAGGTGGACCCTCAACTTTGGGTAAAATTATGACTGAAGATTGAAGTTATTTTAAAGCGTTGTTTCTTATCGATACAACTGATTATTTCAAATATCGGAGATTGAATCGTTTAAAAACATGTGATATTGAAAAGTATAAAAATCTGACCTTACATCACAACACAGGAAGAATTTTGTGTTTCATGTTTTGAAGTGAAAATGTGTTTCAGTTTCAGGGTGCCGGATGGCATAGCGGTTATGTCCCAGTCACAGCGACCATGGGTTCGAGTCCGACCTCGGCTGCATGTAATCCCCCTCTCTCTTCTCCTAATGTTTCCTGTCTCTCTTCAGCTGTCCTCTTTCTTTTTATAAAAACTTTTTGAAGTGCAAAGATTTGTTCTTTTTGTGCTGTGAATGAAAATGGTATCACCTGTGTTTATAAACTATTGGGAGAACTGCAGGTAAGTAAATCTCATCATGAAGGATTTTAGATCTTGAGATTCCTCAAACAGGCCGGACTTAGTGTGCAGGTTTCTCCTTCAGTTCCTTCAGACTCACAAGGAGCCGATCTCTCTGTGAAGCAGGAACTCACCAGCATGCAGACGTCCATGGGGAGGTAGACTTTCCGTCGGCTGCTGTGATGAGGAGTCGCTCTCAGACACGTCACGATTCCATGAGCTTTACCGATGTGACTCGCCGCGTGGTCGGCGTGGACGTCTTTCACCCCTGTAAAAAAAAAAAAAGAAAGGTAAGAGAGTCTCACCTATGAAGACGAACACCTGTCCTCATCCTGAACTTTTCATCCTTACCTCACAGAGATTCTTTCACTCTGAAAGTTATTTAATTTATTATAAGAAAAGGGCGGGTACATGACCTACCTGCTGACCTCACCTGTCCTCACCTGTCCTTAAACTCTCCAGCAGCCTCACCTGTCCTCACCTGTCCTCACCTAAACTCTCCAGCAGCCTCACCTGTCCTCACCTAAACTCTCCAGCAGCCTTACCTGTCCTCACCTAAACTCTCCAGCAGCCTCACCTGTCCTCACCTAAACTCTCCAGCAGCCTCACCTGTCCTTACCTAAACTCTCCAGCAGCCTCACCTGTCCTCACTTAAACTCTCCAGCAGCCTCACCTGTCCTTACCTAAACTCTCCAGCAGCCTCACCTGTCCTCACTTAAACTCTCCAGCAGCCTCACCTGTCCTTACCTAAACTCTCCAGCAGCCTCACCTGTCCTTACCTGTCCTTACCTAAACTCTCCAGCAGCCTCACCTGTCCTCACCTAAACTCTCCAGCAGCCTCACCTGTCCTCACCTAAACTCTCCAGCAGCCTCACCTGTCCTTACCTGTCCTTACCTAAACACTCCAGCAGCCTCACCTGTCCTCACCTAAACTCTCCAGCAGCCTCACCTGTCCTTACCTAAACACTCCAGCAGCCTCACCTGTCCTCACCTAAACTCTCCAGCAGCCTCACCTGTCCTTACCTAAACACTCCAGCAGCCTCACCTGTCCTTACCTAAACACTCCAGCAGCCTCACCTGTCCTTACCTAAACACTCCAGCAGCCTCACCTGTCCTTACCTAAACTCTCCAGCAGCCTCACCTGTCCTTACCTAAACACTCCAGCAGCCTCACCTGTCCTTACCTAAACACTCCAGCAGCCTCACCTGTCCTTACCTAAACTCTCCAGCAGCCTCACCTGTCCTTACCTAAACTCTCCAGCAGCCTCACCTGTCCTCACCTAAACTCTCCAGCAGCCTCACCTGTCCTTACCTAAACTCTCCAGCAGCCTCACCTGTCCTTACCTAAACACTCCAGCAGCCTCACCTGTCCTTACCTAAACTCTCCAGCAGCCTCACCTGTCCTTACCTAAACACTCCAGCAGCCTCACCTGTCCTTACCTAAACTCTCCAGCAGCCTCACCTGTCCTTACCTAAACACTCCAGCAGCCTCACCTGTCCTCACCTAAACTCTCCAGCAGCCTCACCTGTCCTCACCTAAACTCTCCAGCAGCCTCACCTGTCCTTACCTAAACACTCCAGCAGCCTCACCTGTCCTTACCTAAACACTCCAGCAGCCTCACCTGTCCTTACCTAAACACTCCAGCAGCCTCACCTGTCCTTACCTAAACACTCCAGCAGCCTCACCTGTCCTCACCTAAACTCTCCAGCAGCCTCACCTGTCCTTACCTAAACACTCCAGCAGCCTCACCTGTCCTCACCTAAACTCTCCAGCAGCCTCACCTGTCCTCACCTGTCCTCACCTAAACTCTCCAGCAGCCTCACCTGTCCTCACCTAAACTCTCCAGCAGCCTCACCTGTCCTTACCTAAACACTCCAGCAGCCTCACCTGTCCTCACCTAAACTCTCCAGCAGCCTCACCTGTCCTTACCTAAACACTCCAGCAGCCTCACCTGTCCTCACCTAAACACTCCAGCAGCCTCACCTGTCCTCACCTAAACACTCCAGCAGCCTCACCTGTCCTCACCTGTCCTCACCTAAACTCTCCAGCAGCCTCACCTGTCCTTACCTAAACACTCCAGCAGCCTCACCTGTCCTTACCTAAACACTCCAGCAGCCTCACCTGTCCTCACCTGTCCTCACCTAAACTCTCCAGCAGCCTCACCTGTCCTTACCTAAACACTCCAGCAGCAGGTATATCAGGGACGACTGTGTGTTCTCTGAGTACTTCTCCAGCTCCTGCAGGTTTCTGTACGCTCGGTCTTCCAGATCTTTCTCCTGGAGGGACAGAGAGATTTAGGATTATTTATTTCTAACACCTGTCTTTCCTTTAAATCAGACGTAAATGTTCAAAACATGATCATGATCCACTTATAAATAATAATAACACGATGAATTTCTAAAGATTTGTGATGAAGAAACGTGAGACTTACTCTCTCTGTTATGATCCTCAGCAGCCATCTCTTTGTCAAGTAATGTTTCCTCACCGCCTGAAAAACATCATCAGGGCTGTTACGATACAAAACCCTTTATTATCTCCTCGGGGAAGTTTGTCTTGGACTCCAAGCGCTGTACACATTCAGTATAAAAACAACAATGAAAGCAAACAACAACAACAAAGAATCAATACAAAACATATGGTGTTTTTTTTCTAGGCTGCGTAAACATGTTTAAATGAAAATGACAAAAGAGAAACCAGACAGAGTGTTGGAGAGTCAGAGGAACGTTTAGCAGGTCAGCAGTGTGTGACTGTTGAAACGCTTTCCTGTAATGAAAGCACCTAGTGTTTCACCTGTTTACTTAGAAACACTAAAATGTGTAGAGGAGTAAATGTAAGTTTAAGAGAACTGCTGAGGGAGGAGGATACACTACCTTGGTCTAAACCTGCAGCTAATAACAGCTAAGCAAATAGCCAGGTTGTGAAACCTGACACTGAACATTAACAGCTAGTCTAACTGGATTGAAGGCATCTTGGGTTGTGGTGCAAATCAATAATAAAGAGGCAAACAGAATGTGGATTTAGGGTGGCTACATCTGGACCCTTAATGCTGCACAAACACACAAAATCCAAAGTTTTAACCAACTAGTTATCCCAACCACACACCCCCCATGTTTGACCCATGTAGACAAACTTAAGTCCGTCTACCTTTGACCAGGTTCATGTTAGTCAGTTGGTCAAGATGTAATAAGAGTGTTTGACTCATTCCAGACTTAAATTCAAACTGAGCTCATCTGCAAAAACTTCTTTGACTTTCTTTCTTTGTGTTTATTGGAGTTACTTTTAGTCACAGGTTTTGAAATCAGAAGTTGAATTGGACCGAGCGTTCATCTCTCCGTCACACTGGTTGATATTTACCCTCCACAGCTCGGCGCTGACCGGCTGATTCGGAGGATCGTCTCTGTAGATTTCCTCTATGGCCGTCTTCCAGAACTGCATACGCATCAAACCAATGGTCTTCTGGGAAACTGAGTCCTTTACCTTGTGGAGAAAAAAAAGTACAAAGGGGGGGCGGCTGTTTGACGAGCTCGATTGAACACTTCATGCTTCTTATAGTTTGACATTTATCATTTTGTAGCATCAGGAGCAGCAGTAGAAAGAGTTCTGATTGTAACCATGGTAACGGTAGCAGCAGTGCATTGACAACAGCAGCTTTTTTAGAAGGTGTTATTAGTCCCTCTGTAGGAATACCTGCCTGTGCCAGCTCCACATTAAACGCTCTCAGAGCCAAAGAGGAGCGCCGCGCCTCCTCAGGGAGGAGGAGGGAGGACATAAAGCCGTCATAGTCTCTGGACCTGAGGAGGAGGAGAGGCAGCATTAGATCCCTGACTATTTTAAATTATATATCAGGGCTGCAGAAAAGAAATCGTTAATCACAATAAACACATCGCAAAGGTCTGGATTTATGAAGTTATTTATGCAAACACGCTCTGCTTTCTCACTCTGCATGTCTACTTTTTACACGCTCTCACACTCGGCGACCTTCAGAGTCACTGTTTTTTTTTTGCTTTCTGGATTTTGGCCTCCAACAGCTTCTGGAATGAGATCATTTACAGTGTGAGGGATCAGAAGTTCAGACTCAGAGCACACAAACTCCTCATGCCTTTCCAGAGAAAAGACTCAACTGTGACCAAAGATCAGGAGAACTGCATCTTAGAAATGTTGTGACACAAAGTCGAACACACTCGTTAGTGTTGTAGTACTCAAAACTGGTCTTGGTATCAAGACCAACTTTTGAAGGTCTCAGTCTCGTATCGGAATCGAAAGCATTTTTACTCTACCTTGCCTCGGTCTCGGACTGGGCGGACTACGAATTTTAAATCAAGGCCGGTCAAGACCACCACTGGGGGGCTATTTGTCCACGTCATCACTGAGATGAGAAGAAAAACGCCTCTTTCTACAAGAACAAAGGATTAGTTTAATTTATTCATAATTAGATTTTTACCTCCTGGTTACATCTGCAACCTTCCCGGTGTTACGGTCTAAGTCAGTGACACGCCCCCTAAACACGAGATGAGGATTTTTCAGAGATATTTATGGCAGTGTTTCCCCTAGGTTTACAGCGTTGGGGGGGTGGGCACGGCGACACAACGACATGACGACACGACGACACGAACACTTGAAGGAATCTTGGTGTTCATGTGTTACTTTTAATGACAGCTGTCCTTTTCTATCAGAAAGGTTCCTTAAGTGACTTCTTTCTCTGATTTCCGACTCTATCCACTATCTCATCTCTACAATAAAGGCACAAAAAGCCCAAAAATAAATCTTTAAAAAAAATGGTAATAATGGTAGGGGAAACACTGTATGGTCTCGGTTAGTGTGGTCTTGACTACAACACTAGCACTCGCTAAGAGACGTGTCTGCATGTTTGATGGATTGCTGTTGTGGTATAACAAAGTTTCTTTTGAACATCATTAAAAACATGGAAAGTTTTCAGGTGTTCACAAATGTTGGATATGAAGCGTTTGTCTTGTTCTGTGTAACGTTACAGAAGCTTCATCTATTAAAACAAGACAAACCTGCCGTCAGTGTGTGAGGCTGAATGTGGATGTCAGAGTTTCAATAATAACCTCAGGTGCAATAAGAGATGTAGATCTCATTGTACAGTGTTCCTCTGTTTTAATACAGTGAATAACTTCTGTACAGTTTATTTTAAATCACTTTGCTGTTACTACAACTTATTTATTTTTCTATTTTATACATAATTTTAACTTTTTTGTAGAAGCTGACTCAGTACCTGTGCTGTCCTGTACCTGTGCAAATGACAATAAACATCTATTCTATTTTAAATGTCAAACAGGAAGTCAGAGATATTTCTGCAGGTTTGTAGTAAACACACATCTTCAGGGTGATAATGAATCATTAAATATGGCAGCTTGGTCAGTGTTCATATATTAAGCTGTAGAAGTATGTGTTGTTGTTAATGAGTTAGCTAGCCTGTGTTGTTAGCATTGAGTCAGACTCACCTGACCAGGTCCAAACAGAACTTCTCGTTGACCCGGAAGTCGGTGCTGCTCGCCGCTCTCTGGATACAAACACCATGTGGAACTATGTTTCTGTGCAAAGCGTGATAAAGTGACGTTTTACTGCTCAACAATCCATGTTTAACACTGATGCCTGCTGCCATGTTCCCCTTCAACTTTCCCCTTGTGTCACATCATAAACATTCCCCCCGGCAAACAAAAACCGCCGGACTTTATGTTCCGCTCCGTTTTGATTAATACGACACGATCGTCTGTAGCCGAAATCTTTTCACATGATTATGCATCGGGGGAAAAATCAGAATAAATGTAATAATAATAATAATAATAATAATGATAATAATAACTTTATTTATATAGCACCTTTTAAAAACACAGGTTTACAAAGTGCTTTGACAAACAGCAAAAACAAGAACAAATTAAACCAAACACAGAAGAACAGAAACAACAGCAAGAACATAACAAATGCAAAATATTAAAAATAATTAAATACAATTCAACAGAAAAGAACCCAAAGTGCACGATAACCAACAGACATATATAACCCGATTATCACAAGAACCATCATAACAACCATCACAAGAACCATCATAAGAACCATCACAAGAACCATCATAAGAACCATCATAAGAACCATCACAAGAACCATCATGAGAACCATCATAAGAACCATCATAAGAACCCAGGAAACACAAGAACCATCATAAGAACCATCATAAGAACCATCATAAGAACCCAGGAAACACAAGAACCATCACAAGAACCATCATAAGAACCATCATAAGAACCATCACAAGAACCATCATAAGAACCATCACAAGAACCATCATAACAACCATCATAAGAACCATCACAAGAACCATCACAAGAACCATCATAACAACCATCATAAGAACCATCACAAGAACCATCATAAGAACCATCACAAGAACCATCATAAGAACCATCACAAGAACCATCACAAGAACCATCATAAGAACCATCATAAGAACCATCACAAGAACCATCATAAGAACCATCATAAGAACCATCACAAGAACCATCACAAGAACCATCATAAGAACCATCACAAGAACCATCATAAGAACCATCACAAGAACCATCATAACAACCATCATAAGAACCATCATAACAACCATCATAAGAACCATCACAAGAACCATCATAAGAACCATCACAAGAACCATCATAAGAACCATCACAAGAACCATCACAAGAACCATCATAAGAACCATCATAAGAACCATCACAAGAACCATCATAAGAACCATCACAAGAACCATCACAAGAACCATCATAAGAACCATCATAAGAACCATCACAAGAACCATCATAAGAACCATCATAAGAACCATCATAAGAACCATCACAAGAACCATCACAAGAACCATCACAAGAACCATCATAAGAACCATCATAAGAACCATCACAAGAACCATCATAAGAACCATCACAAGAACCATCACAAGAACCATCATAAGAACCATCACAAGAACATCACAAGAACCATCACAAGAACCATCACAAGAACCATCATAAGAACCCAGGAAACACAAGAACCATCATAAGAACCATCATAAGAACCATCATAAGAACCATCACAAGAACATCACAAGAACCATCACAAGAACCATTATAAGAACCATCACAAGAACCATCACAAGAACCATCACAAGAACCATCATAAGAACCCAGGAAACACAAGAACCATCATAAGAACCATCATAAGAACCATCACAAGAACCATCATAAGAACCATCATAAGAACCATCACAAGAACCATCACAAGAACCATCATAAGAACCATCACAAGAACATCACAAGAACCATCACAAGAACCATCACAAGAACCATCATAAGAACCCAGGAAACACAAGAACCATCATAAGAACCATCATAAGAACCATCACAAGAACATCACAAGAACCATCACAAGAACCATTATAAGAACCATCACAAGAACCATCACAAGAACCATCATAAGAACCCAGGAAACACAAGAACCATCATAAGAACCATCATAAGAACCATCACAAGAACATCACAAGAACCATCACAAGAACCATCACAAGAACCATCATAAGAACCATCATAAGAACCCAGGAAACACAAGAACCATCACAAGAACCATCATAAGAACCATCATAAGAACCATCACAAGAACCATCATAAGAACCATCATAAGAACCATCACAAGAACCATCACAAGAACCATCTTAAGAACCATCACAAGAACATCACAAGAACCATCACAAGAACCATCATAAGAACCATCATAAGAACCATCACAAGAACCATCATAAGAACCATCATAAGAACCATCACAAGAACCATCACAAGAACCATCATAAGAACCATCACAAGAACATCACAAGAACCATCACAAGAACCATCACAAGAACCATCATAAGAACCCAGGAAACACAAGAACCATCATAAGAACCATCATAAGAACCATCATAAGAACCATCACAAGAACATCACAAGAACCATCACAAGAACCATTATAAGAACCATCACAAGAACCATCACAAGAACCATCATAAGAACCCAGGAAACACAAGAACCATCATAAGAACCATCATAAGAACCATCATAAGAACCATCATAAGAACCATCACAAGAACCATCACAAGAACCATCATAAGAACCATCACAAGAACATCACAAGAACCATCACAAGAACCATCACAAGAACCATCATAAGAACCCAGGAAACACAAGAACCATCATAAGAACCATCATAAGAACCATCACAAGAACATCACAAGAACCATCACAAGAACCATTATAAGAACCATCACAAGAACCATCACAAGAACCATCATAAGAACCCAGGAAACACAAGAACCATCATAAGAACCATCATAAGAACCATCACAAGAACATCACAAGAACCATCACAAGAACCATCATAAGAACCATCATAAGAACCATCATAAGAACCATCATAAGAACCATCACAAGAACCATCACAAGAACCATCATAACAACCATCATAAGAACCCAGGAAACACAAGAACCATCATAAGAACCATCATAAGAACCCAGGAAACACAAGAACCCAACAACACGAGCTGAGACCAAGAGGAGCAAAGATTTAAAAAGATGTAAGAAACTAAAAGAGCTGAAAGAAAATCAAAAGATAGAAATAGTTAGATAGAAATATACCGGTCATTGTAACCGTTTGGTACAGGTGTTATGCCGATTTCATTAACTAAGATGATTAGTACGGTGGCTGGGACGTGCAAACCAATATTACAAAGTGTGAAACAATTTTACAAAGTTTGAGACAAATTTAGATTTTTTTTTGTTTTGGAAAGCATTTTTACATTTTATAAAACAAAATTACAAAAGCAAAACACTTTTACCACGGACAAAACACATTTATATTTTAGAAACACATTTACAAGATGTGTGAATCTTGCCGAAAAGGGAATGTACCAAATGATGGAAGTGACCGGTAAATTAGTTAATTTTGACAGGAAGATTGTGTGAAATGCGTCATACAGAGTTTATAATGACCGGATGATGTTGTGTCCGTTTTGTGGATACCACCTGAGACAGTTAACAGGATTTTGCCGTTGTGTGGAAACAGACAAGATGGAAGGACCAAGCGCACCTTCCGTCTTGCCCGTGTCCTTTAAAAATTCCAGAAACCGTCCACTCGACACAAAAAGCAAAATCGTGTTAACTGTCTCTCAGACGGGTTCCACAAATTGAACACAACATCATTTGGTGTTCTGCTTGTAAATTCTTCTCAGCACTCGTAAAAGCCGTTTACATCTTGTTTTCAAAAATGTACATTTTGGCTGTCCTTTGTCAAACTGTTTCACACTTTGGTTTGCACTTCCAAGCCACCGTAGATTAGGACCAAGTGGGAGAAATAAATAATGAGAGGAGGAAGATTTTTTTTGTCTAAATGCACTTTGAGAAAAAAGACTAAATGTCAAGAAGAAAACTAAAATACAACAAGAATAAAGTCAGAACTTCCATTCATTATCTGCAATGCTTTTCCTGTTAGGGGACGCGGCGGGGCTGGAGCCGATCACAGCTGTCATTGGACAAGAGGCGGGGTTACACCCTGGACTGTTCTCCAGCCAATCACAGGGCTGACATACAGAGACAGACTGTGTGGCTACAGGACTAACCACTGCAGCCAGTCGGAATGTCACAAAACTGTATTTAGACTGAATTGTAGACATTCTGACTTTATTAATTAATTAATTTATACTTTATTGATCCCGCGAGGGGAAATTTGTTTTTACACTCTGTCTAGTAAACATGCTACACAAACATAGGCTGAAATACACAAACATGCACAAACAGGATCCTATGGACATGCACTAATGGAGGGGTCTCAGAGTGAGGGGGCTGCCCACGGCAGGTGCTCCTGGGCTGGTGGGGGGGTTGGGTGCCTTGCTCAGGGGCACCTCGGCAGTACTCAGGAGGTGGACTGGCACCTCTCCAGCTACCAGACCAATTTCCAGGCTTGGTCCATGCCGGGATTTGAACCGGTGACCCTCTGATTCCCAACCCAAGTCCCTACAGACTGAGCTACTGCCGCCCCAATTAATTTATTCTGCACATTGTGATATTTTTTCCTCTATATTCTTTCTTTTCCTCTTGCCTAGCATAGATTTATGCTAGCCTATAGTTTTTTCTCAACATTTCGACTTTTTACTCAAAGTGCATAATGGAAAAAAAAAAACCTCCCCCTCCTATCCTTTTTCATTTCTCATGTTTGGCCTCAATCCGCTTCGTATTTTACTGATTTTGACATCCCAACTTACAACATTTACCCACAAAATTTCCAATTCGTTATCAACTGTTTTCCAGCATTGATAACATCAAATTGAAACAGGCCTCAACCACCAATTTATCTACAATATTTTTAATTAAATATATTTGGCAAAATGTTGGCTATTCTTCTGGTGTACCTTCTTTTTAATGCCAAGATATAAAAAAGTAAAGTCTCTGTGACGGGATGTTATTAGTGTTTGTGTATGTAAATTTCCAGAGCTGACAGATAATAATAATCCAGATCTTTTAAATGCACAGATGAGGAATGTCGATAATCCGGTGCAGCAAAAACGCCTTAAAACATTTCTGCTGCCAGTGAACCATCGTGAAGTGTCTGTGTGGAGACTACCTGCATGTTCTGCTGGTCAGGACTACAGAAACCCTGTGAGTCCAACGCTGCTTAACCCAGAACCGGAACGAAGAGTAGCGAGGATACCCGAACCCCCGGTAACCATGGCAACAGACTCAGCGACACGCCAGTTCGTTTTGGGGCTCGTGCTTCTCTCTGTCCAGGTTTTTCCGTTGGAGAGCAATTTAACAAGGTGAGATTTTTTTAAACTTTAAATTAGGCTAATAATTCTATTTTTTTTTTTTAATTCAACCTTTATTGAACCAGGAAAGAAAACGCATTGAGATTAAAAATCTATTTTTTAATAATCTCGGTGTGACGTTTAAAGTGTTGTCATAGTAGCTGCAGATTATTATCATTTTTTTGAGGTGTTAATAAAATTAATGCTAATTTTATTTCTCTTTAGTGCCAGAGGTTAGGCCAAAGCTCTCAATTACACATTTATAGTGTTTATTAATGACATAAATTTAGTCATTAAAATTGGTTAAAACGACTCTTTAATTTTTAGACCTATAACATGCGTCAGTAGGATAAAGCAAGTTTGAGCCATGATAACAGATCATCTTAAATATCCAGAACTGGACCTGTGCTGTGGAAGTTATTTATTACATACACAGATATTTTAATTAAAATTAAATGTAGCCTATTAAGTACATTTTCTAAAATCACAAGAGACTCTCAGAGAACACAACTTGGCTCTTGATGGCCACTTTACATAATTTTCTTTCATTTTGAGAACTTAAAGAGGACATATTCTCCCCCTCCTCCACCTTTTCAAACAGTCCCCCTGTGGTCTAAATGAAACATGAATCAAGCACCAGAGGAGGTTTGTGACCCTGTATAAACCAGCTCTCTCAGAACGTTCCGTTTTGGTGTGTGTGTCTCTTTAAATGAAATGAGTGAAAACATGGGGTCCGGTCACTTGTGCATGAGGCGAGTGGATCGTAGTATAGATTAAAAGATGTTAAGGTCCAGGCAAGACATATAATTTCTTGGAAGTTTATCCAACAATTTAGCTTACAATTAATAATTAGTGGCATCCTGTCTTTCCCTTTGGGCATTTCCAATAAATAAAAAATAAAAAATTGTTTGCTAAATCACAAGGTTGACATGACAAAGATTATTGGCTGAGTGTCTTAATGAAGGCTGAACCCAGTTTCATTTTCCCTCAGGGATGTAGGCATGGTCTGGCTCCTGGCTCATCCTGTTCTGTTCACATTTCCACACCATGAAGCCAAGAATACTTCAAATATGTTCAGAATGAATCATCCATAACACACACTAAAGCTTCAGAGGGCTGCAGAAGAGTATGAGGGAGTGTCCAACTGACAGGGACAGGAGACGCTGCAGCATGCACTCAAGACATCTAAAGCATCACGACAAAGGGAAAAGAGACATTAAAAGAAGAGGAAGAAGAAAGTCATTCTGCTCTTAGTTGTTTAAATTAATATTGTGCAGACAGGTACATGAAGGTAGACAGGTATAAGGGACGGGTTTGGGCTCGAAAGCAAAGACATGAGGGACTTCTTTTGGATGACTTTTCTAGAGGTTGACTTGTTGCTGTTTTCTTACAGCCAGATACTGATTTGGAAAAAAAATTGATAAAAGCATCATCACACAGCTGTTTCGGGAACATCCAGACATAATGTTGTGCAAAAAATAATAATAATTCAAGATAATAATGAGGAATATTGGCGATACAGTAGATAGACGTCATAAAAAAAAAAATGTTTGTTTGCTGTTTTTGAAACCGCCTTCTACATACTGTTGCCGTATCTTCTGCATAATGTGTTCAAAAGTAGTGTGTAGTATGACTGCCAGTCGATGGTTATTATGTGGTATACCAGTCCGGCTAAGCTGGTTTCCATTCTTGGAATGAGGAAGTAAACAACAGTCCAGCTGACAACAATAGTGTAGCATCCACCAAGTTATTTAGAGCAGAAATGAAGATGTTTACAGCCTGGTTCAAATAACCAAATAGGTCTGATTAGTTATTGTCCTCATTGGCACACACTGTACGGGGGGGGGGGGGGGGGGGGGGGGGTGTTCTTTAAAGTCTTTATATTTGATTTTTCACACTTAAATATAATAGAAATCAAGTATCTCCTCTGAAAATAACTCTGTGAGTCATGACTGTCTACAATGGGTGTAACACCCGAGTCCCACTGTCTGTGATGTTTTCAGAGTTTTCAGAGTCCTATCTTCACTTTGTTTACATCGCCAGGACGGCCGGCTGACTCCTCCCCTCGTGTATAAAAGTTGTTTAATTGAGGGACTAGAGAAAAGAAGAATAACATACTGTACTCACTGCTTAACTGTGTTTCTAGATCACGCTCATTTCAGGTAAATTTACATGCAGTGTGAAGATACGAGCAGAATAAAGATCGCTAGCATTAGCATGCTAACACAACAATGCAGCGCGAGTTGTTTTGGTTTCATGCTGGTGCTCAAGGGCGACATCTGCTGGATCAAAAAAATCACATATAAAGCCTTTAAAGAAGAAGCTGATTATATTGAATGTGATTTCTCTCCACAGATCCTCTACACAGGCGGATGTTCTGACGCCATACAAAGAAGGCCATGGCCCCTCCCACTCCTATCGCCACGTTAGAGACTGCCAGCACGTGGTCCATGGCAGGAGAACATTTGAGACCTGGCCCTCAGGTAGCCATGACGCCCTCTCTGTGGCCGAGTCCACTGTCTTCATATCAAACGAGCCAGGCAGGACGTCCCGCCGGGTCCACGGTCAGTGATCAGGTCAGCAGTTTCCGCCCTGTTTTCCATGCTGGCTATTTTTTTGGATCAAGTCATCTAATTTTGAAGAATCTCTTACACTCCCAGGCCACATGGCGTTCGTTCACGACCCGCTGAAGACCGTGTCGGTGTTGGAGCCGGGAGGGCCGGGCGGCTGTGGGAGGAGCCACAGGGTGACGGTGCAGGAGACGGCGGAGGCTGCCGGGTGTCTGTACGCTCTGAACGCCGGCTTCTTCAACACCTCGACCGACGGTTGTCTTGGCAACGTGGTGAGCGACGGTAAACTGGTGAGGGACAGCCAGGGGGTGCAGAACGCCCAGTTTGGCATCAAGAAGGACGGCAGCCTCGTGTTTGGGTAAGAGAAGAAAACTGACCCCAAAAATAAGCCCCAAAAAATAATAAATATAAGACGTATATAAAGTAATCCATCTGTCCAGGTTTCTGTCCCAGGAAGATGTGTTGGACCAGTCGAACCCGTTTGTGCAGCTGGTCAGCGGTGTGATGTGGCTGCTGAGGAACGGGGAGGTTTACATCAACCAGAGCCTGCAGGCCAAGTGTGACAAACTGGTGGACCAGGGTAAAGCTGCAGGGAAACATCAGCTGAAAGTCAGAGCATTTCAAACACAGCAGGACATTTATTGTACTGACTGCTCTGCAAGAAATACACACAATCAGAAACACCTCACACATAGGGATGCAGTGATAAGAGAGTATGATGGTATCAACATTAGTTGTTTTTTAAATGTGCAAATGTTAAAAAAAAAGTGCCAGACAATATGCAAACAAAACAGTCAGAGGACAATAAAGACCAAAACATACTTTAAAATACTGAGACATTTAAAAAACAAAGACATTTTTAAACTCTAAGAAATAGTCATAAATAACTTTAAGAAATAGTAATAAATAACTTTAAGAAATAGTAATAAATAACTTTAAGAAATAGTCATATCTAACTTTAAGAAATATTAATAAATAACTTTAAGAAATATTAATAAATAACTTTAAGAAATAGTAATAAATAACTTTAAGAAATAGTCATATATAACTTTAAGAAATAGTAATAAATAACTTTAAGAAATATTAATAAATAACTTTAAGAAATAGTAATAAATAACTTTAAGAAATAGTAATAAATAACTTTTAGAAATAGTAATAAATAACTTTTAGAAATATTAATAAATAACTTTAAGAAATAGTAATAAATAACTCTAAGAAATAGTAATAAATAACTTTAAGAAATAGTAATAAATAACTTTAAGAAATAGTAATAAATAACTTTTAGAAATAGTAATAAATAACTTTTAGAAATATTAATAAATAACTTTAAGAAATAGTAATAAATAACTCTAAGAAATAGTAATAAATAACTTTAAGAAATAGTAATAAATAACTTTAAGAAATATTAATAAATAACTTTAAGAAATAGTAATAAATAACTTTAAGAAATAGTAATAAATAACTTTTAGAAATAGTAATAAATAACTTTTAGAAATAGTAATAAATAACTCCAAGAAATAGTAATAAATAACTTTAAGAAATAGTAATAAATAACTTTTAGAAATAGTAATAAATAACTTTTAGAAATAGTAATAAATAACTTTTAGAAATAGTAATAAATAACTTTTAGAAATAGTAATAAATAATATGTATGGTGGTCTTAAGAGGGAGAAGAGAGAAGGGGGTTTATGTGTGTGTATTTTATGATTGTGTTGATGTTATTCTCATGTTGTGATTTGAAAGGTAAAAAAAACAAAAAAATGTTTGTATCTTAACAGAGGTGTTCAGGGATTTTGTGGATGTGCTGTCAGCGAGGACGGCGGTGGGTCACGACGCCCAGGGCAACCTGGTCCTGTTTCATGTGGACGGACAGACCAACGAACGAGGGTAACATCACATGTTTTTATATATTTGAGTCTGTGGGATGGGATGAGAGTCACAGAGATTCCAACATGGATGCAGACTGGTTAGCACCAGGAATAGTTGCAGTTCTTGCGGGGACTTTTAGGGGCCAGATGGGAGGGTAGGTAGTATTGGCTTTTTCACTTCCTGGAGCTAGCATCAACAGAGCCTGGGTCTCTTAAAGGTGGATGACTGGGATGAGGGATGTCTTCACTGAGCACTTATCTTGTCATCAGGGCATCAGTACTGTGTGTTTATTTCAAATCTATCAGTGTTGGTTTTATGAATCAGAATAAACATGTGAGGCATTTCTATTTGTTGTTCATCCATCCTGCTGGCCAGAACTCTCTGTGTCATTCAGATCATCTGTCAGCAGTTCCTACACACTAACAATCATGTTTTTTTTGGTTCATGAGCAGCATGAATCTCTGGGAGGTGGCAGAGTTCCTGAAGACAAACGGCGTAATCAATGCCATCAATCTGGACGGAGGCGGGTCTTCCAGTTTTGTTATCAACGGCACGTTGGCCAGCTACCCGGCGGACAAATGGTGAGCTAAGAAAAGCTGGACTGTCCTCATGTGACATTTATGATTATAAAACCTGGCCCTATTTTGTTTGAAAGAGTAATGGGTTCAAACTAGTTTTGCTCTGATTCAGTAGATTTCTTTGTCCCGAGCTGTGAAACAGATTATAATGGATGTAACCTAATTCTGTGGAGCAAATATGACCAGTCAAAGAAGTAGTTCTTGTTTTGGGCCCTGACAGGCTCAGAGTCTTAGAAAAACCAGAAACAGACAATTTAATCACTTTCTTTAAAGGTCACACTTCTCCATGTTCCTCTAACTCTAACATGTGTCTCTAGTCCGTCTACAAACCCCCCAATCATGAGAAAAGTCCATCCTCTCCGTCTTTTGCGTGCTCCACTTTTCAGAAAATGTGTGCTCAAACAGGCTGTTTGGAGATTTTCCCTTCATGACATCACAAAGGGCAGTAGCCCCTCCCCCATGTGGGTGACACTCCCACAGCTAGGTGTTTGTTCTGCCCTCTGAGTCTGCCTTCTCACTGTAAACAATAGGACATGGAGCGAGAAAGCACCGAGTACACCCAAGCCCTTCCAGAGAAGGGGTGTGGTCAGACACAGCTCATTTACATATTTAAAGGTACAGACACAGAAACAGCCTGTTCTGAGCAGGGCTGAAATAGAAGGGTTTATAGACATGATCAAATACAGGATCAGAGTGGATTTACAACAAGAAACTTCACACACATGTTTTGAGGAGCTCTGAGACTTATTTAAACTGGATGAGAAGGAGGACCAAATGTGACCTTTAAAGACACCAGACTCCTTTGGAAAAAACATTTCCATCAATTAAAAGATGATTAATCGTTGCAGCCTAAACTGCATGTAGCAGAAAAATTACAAAAAACATGACCAGCACAAAACAACGATTTGAATACCCTGACAGGTTAAACTGTTCGTCTACACATGTTGTCTGATTTTCTAAAAGAACATCTTTAGCTGCTTGTTAAAACCCTTTGTTGCATCCTCCATCTCTGTTCCCAGTAAATCTGACAGCAGGTGGCGCTGTGCTCGGCCTGTCTCCACCATCCTATGTGTTCACCGGCGGCGCTGCAAGCCGGAAAAATGCAGCAAAAACGGAAAGTGTGTGGACGGACGCTGTCGGTGTCAGGAGGGCTGGCAGGGAGACGCCTGTGACTCTCTAACGTGTCAGCCTGCAGCATGCAGTCCTCACGGCGTCTGCACACCGGGTGAGTGTGGAGGAGGAGCTTAGCTGCAGCAGAAACATGAAAGATTGATGGAATGTGTAATCACAACAATTACAAGTGAAGAGATACTATATCACTTTTATATGAATCTGCTCTGACAGCTGATTTGTTGTGTCAAGGACAGGACCTTTAAGGTTGTGAGTTGTCCTTAAGAGACAGCAGAGAGTTGAGGAGTTTTGTTTGCTACACTTTAAAAATTGTGCCTTTTAAAGTCTCAGCACCTGAAGGAGTTATTAAAATCTACTTCAAGTTTTTATTACAGCCAAATCTGAATAACTTTCCCATTCATATTTTACCCTTTTCCATAATCTCCCTGAAAACACATTAAAGGAGCAGTATGTAACTCTGACTCCTAGTGTTTAAAATGGGTACTGCAGTCTAAATTCTAAACATCATAGAGAGCTGTCTCCCCCCCCCCCCCCCCCCCCCCCCTCCTCTCTAGAGTCCATGCTCACACAGGTCACCATGTGGTGGACTCTGAAGCTTCAGTGTTTATCCAGCTCTGCATGGGTCTGTAAACCTTTCTGTGTTCTAACCTCTCTCCATTTTTCAAAAGCATCTCCAATATTGATCCTAGTTTGAGCACGTTTCTGCTCGTGGAGCTTATTAGAAACATGCAGAGGCTTTTTAGGTCGGGTACAATCACTTCTATCTGAACCACTTCTCTTGCCCGCTTCCATCTCTGCAACACCTGTTGACCTGATAACTGCTCTCATATCTGGCAAACCGAGGGGCGTCCAAAACAGCCGTGTGTGTGTGTGTGGGGGGGGGGGGGGGGGGGGGGGGGGGTCTTAAAACCGTCTACCTTCTCTGGTCCAAACAAATCCAGAGCATTCAGGAGCAGAATCTAAAGTTAGAAGGAGGACATACTGGCTGCTGCATTGTTGTCAGAGAAGCCAGCACTTCAACATGTTTCCTTAATGATCAGAGAGTAAGATACCTTTATCATTTAGTTCAGTAGATATCTTACTGATTGGAGCTTTAACATATTCAACATAAAATGTATGTTATCATATTTTCCACTGACGTACATCATGATGTGTTTTATGACTTATAGGTTTTATAACGCTTGTTTGTCTGTCTCTCTTTATTACAGGTGGGTGTGTCTGTGATTCTGGATGGAGAGGAATGAACTGCAGCGAAGGTAAACAGAGATATCATCTGTCATTGCTATCTGTCATAATGCAACACAGAGAACTAATAAAAAAGCTTTACTTTACTGAGAGGATGGACTTTTCTCATTGGGGGGTTTGTAGACAGACTAGAGACACATATTAGAGTTAGAGGAACATGGAGAAGTGTAATTTGCATAATATGTGACCTCTAAAAATAACTAAAATCATCTGAGGTCCCTTTCTGTGTTTTCTCTCTCCGGGGTATAGAGTGCCTACCAGGTTTCTACGGCATCGGCTGCAGACAGACCTGCATCTGCTTCAACGGAGCTTCCTGTAACCACGTCCATGGAAGCTGCATGTGTCCTCCTGGTTTCCACAGCAACTTCTGTGAACAAGGTAGCTTGTTCCGCTATAGAATAACAACCTGAGCCTGTTAGGGACAAAAACAACCTTCAGTGGACGCACTTTGGGGTTCCGGTTGCAGTCTTAGCCATCAGCTGCTGGCTGAAGCAATCTACTGAAGCAAAGTCAAAACGTTGTGTACCTACTAACTATGAAGACTCTAAAATGTGTGAAATATGACTAAGATTTAAAGCGTTTCCGTAACTCTTGTAAAATCTGTGTGTGTGTGTTAGTGTGTCCTCCAGGTTTCTTCGGTGTGTCCTGCGCTGAGAGGTGTCAGTGTGACGATCGGTGCTCCTGTAACCCGCTGACAGGAAACTGTGTCTTCAACATCGACGACAGATTAAACAAAGGTGACACATAGAGACAGATAACTCCTGCCTTATGGGAACATTTCATTCAACGTGTTACTCTTCTTCTTTCCTCTGCAGGTCGATGTTTGGAGAAACAGTTGTTTACATCATGGCAGGACGTTTACAGAGACAGACCTTCTCAGACAAAGTAATTCATCCTGAAGCATTCTTTTTGTTTTCTTATCCTTCATCTTCATGACTCTGTTCTTGCACAGTCTACCAAACTTAAGGCTCAAATATTCTTGCTTTTGAACCTTGCGTATTTAGTTTATTCTTGTCCTGTCTCAATCAAGGAACAGACGAAGTAAAGAAAATTAAAATGTAAAAATGTATTTTCATTAACTGAGGCTTTACCAAAATAAAACTATGACAAGCTGACTCTGTATCTTGTTTGTAGTTTTTGTCTTAGACACGAGCACACTGAGTGACACACAGCCTGTCCTACAGTCTGTCTCAGGAATGTGAGTTTTTTATTTTTGGACGACCTTGCTGTCTGCAGAAGTTACAGTTTTTCCCCCTTACTCATAGAATATTTTAAAGGATAAGAAGTTGCTTGATATCTTCCTCTGAACCATTATCGTTAGAGAGAGACAAAATAACTCAAACTAACAAACCAGCACTCTCACATTCAACCCTTAATGAATAGTTTCCTTTGGTTGCTTTCACAAATACTCTGTTAATAATCCAGTCTGTAACCTGACACTTAGCCTGAACTTAAACTTTCCTCTTCTCCCTGCAGTCAAACGTGGCTGATAGTCACCGTCACTCTGGCTCTCTTTCTGTTGATCCGACTGGCTGTTCACCTCCTGCGGGCGAGTCGGAGGTGGTTCCTCTTCAGTTACTTTCCCCTGAGCAACATCAGCAGACAGACGCCGCTCGCTGCAGTTATACAGAGTCTGTGAGATGCTGCAGACATCCTCCTAACAGACGTGAGAACAGAAGACGGAGACATTTTACAATGATGCAAATATCAGAAATCCAGTGACAGGAAAACCGTCCACTGGATGAAGGAGAAAAAAACAATGAGTTGGTGCCCTGTTGACCCACACTGGGTCCATTTTTAGCTCTGAATTTGTATAAAATATGATATAAAACCAACTTAAAAGACTGGAACACCTGAAATAGTTGTTCAGCGTTTTGAGGAGTGTCTGCTCGAAACGTCTGTGTGATAGGGCTGGACGATATGGACCAAAACTCATATCTTGATATTGTTTAGCTGAATGGCGATACTCGATATATATCCATATGTATTATATTAACAGTGGAAACACATGGAAAAATAAACTACCTGTTTGTGAATTTAAAAAGTAATATTATAAAATAAAAATGTTCCTTAAATACAATAAAAGAGAGAGAGAGGAGGAGCAGGGTTAAGAGAGACAGACAGTCAGTCATCATCAGTGAGATGAGAAAAAAGTGACCTGGCACCTCTGTAACATTATTTTAATGTAACATAAACTATATCCATATTAACGATATTGTCTTACCCTATATCTTGTTTGAAAATATATATCGATATATCTTAAAAACTCGATATATTTCCCAGCCCTACTGTGTGATAATTAAAAGTTAAATTCGGACCTCTGATCTGGTCATTTTTCTTGATTCGGACATTAATTCGGGATTCAGCACCCAGTTGTTATACTCTGTGAGGACGTTGAGTTGTTTCATTACTATTGAACCAAAACAACCACATCCAAACTGGGGTTGGTTTGCACAGACCTCGCCAATCACAGTTTAGAATCTGGACTGCAGTACCCATTTTAAACACTAGGTGTCAGAGTGTGATGTAATCAATCAAATACATTTCCTGCCTCTGTAGATTCAATGTAAAGGGATGAACACATTTTTCACTCCATATAGATATGATTGAATTTGGAGCCTGTTTGGTTCACTGTTTGTTTTCTTTTTATTGTTCTTTATGTTCACAGTCATGTCTGTGCACGTTGTTTTATTTGACAATGAACTTTATTTAACAAACACATGATCAATGATAAACAATACAAAACAGACATAAACAATAGGCTATAGAACAAAAGCAAACACGCCAGGGAACAACATAACAAAACAGGTACATTTAGTTATGTGGAACACAAATTCACATTTTTAATAGTTTTATTATTTTTGGCTGAAGTCGTCGTTTTAATGTATTTGAAAGTTTCTTTACAAAAAGCCAGAAAGTGGTGTTTTTTATGGTATATTTACCTTTATTAATGTAAAACTTTGCTAGATATTTAACGAGATTCAAATGAAAATATTCATTTGTATGTGTCACATTGAAATTCAAAACATTTTCCAGAAGAAGCTGAAAATGACAAATAACGTCTTCTAAAATAAATCACAACGTACGAGAATGTTACGGTAATATTACTGTATGATACTGTATGAGCCGTACAGGTAAAAACACCTATAACAGATAAAGGTGACGCGTGACGCTGTTCAGTCAGGAGTTAGTGACAGTCATGAGACTACACAGCGTCAAGTTACTACAGTACGTCAGAAATACCGGAAATATTCCTATCAAAACAAAATTAGGAAGCTAAAATTTAAAAGTTAATGTTAGAAGAGAATAAGAATTTTAATGTATGTGTTTTTTTAATGCATGACGAAACAATTTACTATAATTTCCTTCTTAACATAATCAATATGAATATATTCTTACATTACTTTTATCTCTGTTGGGAGACAAAAAGTTGCTGGACAATTAATATTTTCCATAATAACTTGTTTGATCATTGAGGAAGAAGGTTGTGCAAACGACTAGTCTTTTTAACTTGTACTTAATTGTAGTATTTGATGTTCGATATTTATCTTAAAAAAAATGAATTTAAAACCAACAATAAATAAAAGCACACCGAAAATATAAAAGTAAAGATTTAAAGAAGAGTGAGAAATATATCACAACGTAAAAGCCTTTTTTTAAGAATGTCTAATGTACAAAAACAAATCGCTCCGACTGTTCCTCATTACGGCTTTTAATTTGTAAGCAACCGGAAGTCCCCTGGTTTCGTTTGTTTACATTGAAGCTGCGCGCTAGCTTGATGGCGATGTGGGGAACACCGGGAGGAGAGGGGAGATTGGCAGGCTAGTTCTCCTCCTCATATGGCAGAAGTGTCGGTGAAATGTCCGTTAGCGTGTCTGCTGCTGCTGTGGCTCTGCGTCCGGCTGACCGAGACCAAAAACACCCGGTAAGACCCCCCCCCGTCCCCGGTGCTACCGGTTTGAGCTAGCCGCTAATGTAAGCCTGCTAGCTGTTAGCCTAGCCTGAAGAATGACAGAAGTCTGTACAAACTAGTTTCGGTTCCTTTTTCAGTGACAGCTGAACTCGCTGGATGAGAACATTTTTGATAAAAATATTAACATTTAAAGAAACAGTTTTTATTACAAACATAAAACTGAACTAATTCAGAAGCTGTTTTTAAATCAGTCAGGAGGCTGTTTAAACTCTTATCACAGGTCAAAGGTCACTTCTTTGACTGACTGACCTTTAGAATTGTAATCTGAGTAAACATTCAAACAGGTAAAATTTGATTAAACACAAAGTATATCAACTGAAGCTGTTTTATATGTTTCACTTTATTAGCATTTAATCTTAACTGTGACGTCACAGTTTTCACGGCAGGTAACTAAACCTATCTAAAGGTGAGTCCTGTCCTGTCCTGTCGACATGTTTTGGTTTCATTCTTCAAGTAAACTGTTTGAGTTGTGCCTGTAGTTTGAGTTGTAGGCCACACGATGGCGCTGTTTAATCACATGTTACAATAATTACCCAGCAGCCCCCAAAATAATAAAAAGTGATGTAAGATTATGAAAAACATCAGCTTTGAGACATTCTGCACGATTTTGACTTTTTTCTGATATTTTTTTTAAATAGACTAGAATATAAACTTGAACCAGAACACCTCTGATCGAGTTTTCTTTAAAATGTTTTGCAAATATAATCTTCAATAATTTTCCTTTCCATTCTTTGGTGCTGACTTTAAAAGTGGGAAACAGAGTTTTCAGAATCAGAGTCGTTTTTTATTGCCAAGTACATTTACACACACGAGGAATTTGACCTGGTGTTTTTGTGCAAAACAAAAAAGGAAAGGACTCCAGTTCTCCTGCTGACAGGGAGAAAACACCTGAAAACACAAAATGTACAGAAGGTGCAGTTCATTTCATACATTTTATTTAAGTGTTGAAAATCATTGAGAGATTTCGAGATACAAAGACAGGATCGTTTTACAGACAAGAGGTTTGAGATCATTGTCTTAATTTGTCCAAAGAAACAAGAGTGTCAGTCTTGAGAGGGTTTTGTAAATTTTTCCCCATTTTTGGAAGCTAAAGCTGAATGCAGATTTTTGAAGTTTAGAGAAATACCTATGGGACTTGAAGCACTAGTTGTGCAGGATTTAAAATAAAAATATCTTTCAGCAAAAGTCTCCTCACAGTGTGCATGTAAACAGAAGATAATAAGTCCTGTGCGTTAATGTAACGCATAAACCAGTTCCAATCTTCACATTACTATGATGTTCTCTGACTGTGGGGCTGGAAGAGAGTCTTTGTTATGTGACGGGGATTCAAACCAGGAACCTCCTCGCTGTGAGGGAAAAGCACGAAACACTAAACCACCGTGCAGCCCTATTTAAATTATTCTATAGAAATGTATTTGAACTTTTGGCTGGCTGCTACCTTTCCAGACATCAGAAGGTTGCTGTTATTTAAAAATAATTCTACCTCAGGGCTCTAAAAGTTCCTCTGTTCCTTGCCTTTTTAACCCAGCATCTCTGTTTCTTGATGAAGCATGACATAAAGTACACAATCTGTAGCAGAGAGAATCACTCCCATGATTCCCCGCCCTGCAGCCTCCACGTCATCGTCTGTTGTTGTTTTGACCCCTGGCGGCAGAATTTACATACCGTGTGTTTAAGGCACAAACTGATAAGAAACATGCCAACGCAATAAAGTACAAGTGATGCCAGAGATGATTTAAACGGACTCTGCAGAAAGAGGAAGTGCAGGGAGAAGAGAGACGCTTAAAAAACAAGATGTTGCACAAACCTGAATGGATTCAAAAAGAACAAAAACACAAAGATAAAAAGTGAGGACATGTTGATGTAAGGTAAAAACCTGACCTTGTTTTGCAAAGCAGTCATGTCTTACAACACACACACACACACACACACACACACACACACACACACTATACGGCCTTGACATTGCAGTTACATAACCGTCGTCTCCTCCCCCATGTGGTGACCTTAACCTGACCTTGTTTTCATGTTTGCCAATTTCTGTTCAGTAAAATTGAAGTGCAAATTAAAGTGTTTTTATAGCAGAGTGCTGCACAGGGTTTCTGTCACACACACACACACACACACACACACACACACACACACACACACACACACACACACACACACACACACACAGAAACAGAAACACACACAGAAACACACACACACACACACACACACACACACACAGAAACAGAAACACACACAGAAACACACACAGAAACACACACACACACACACACACACACACACAGAAACACACACAGAAACACACACACACACACACACACACACACACACACACACACACACACACAGAAACAGAAACACACACAGAAACACACACAGAAACACACACAGAAACACACACACACACACAGAAACACACACAGAAACACACACACACACACACACACACACACACACACAGAAACACACACAGAAACACACACACACACACACACACACACACACAAACAGCTCTGCTCTTACCATCAGCAGCAGCCCCACACTGGCCCTGACTCATATTGATTTTTTTGAGAACTCTGACATCTGGCGTGCAGATTGTTGATGAGAGAAATGAACATTTCACCGTTTTTATGTCCGTCAATATCTCATAACCACATCAGTTCAAACACTGCGAGTTGATTCCGCATATTTCAAAAGACAACCTCTACATTTTGCAAAGTCACATTTCACATATTTATTTGGCTCACTTTATCAGAGACAGAAAAGTTAAATCAGAGGATTTCAATTTTATATTTTTCTATCTTTTCTTTCTGGGTTAAGGTTAGATCATCCCGTCGTGTCTGTGTGAGCGTTTTCATAAAACTATGAGTCAAGTCATGGAGAAGTTCATCAACAGATAATAATCATGTTGATGAATCTCTCAGCGTCTCAATGGTTAAACATTTTGTGGGTCCGGCTAGAGATGCACCGATTGTCTTTAAGTTATTTTTTATTCTTTTAAAAATATTCAGTCAACCTTTTTTTTTTCTTTCCTCGCAGCATCTCAATGGAAGATGACCTCCTGCTGCCGTACGCCGAGGGTCACGGCCCCGCCCACTCACACCGCTACGTCAGGGACTGTCAGGCTGTCACCCACGGCAACACCACCCACGAGAGCTGGCCGACCAGGAGCCACGGCGGGCTGCCGGTGGCCGAGTCCACCGTGTTTGTGTCCAGCGTGCCGCAGAGCTCCAGATGGGTTTACGGTCAGTGATGGAGTTCAGACCCGATGTGATTATCTGTGTTGACTCTGGATCTGATCCACGTCTGATGAACCTCTTGATTTTCTATATTTATTTACTCCCTGACCTTTGACCCATCCATGCACAACAACACAAACACTGTTCTTTAGTAAAGTTATACACGTTTAAACGTCTGAGTCTTCAATACCTCGTAAATGAATCCATAAAGTTATGCAGAAAAGGTGAATTAAATTACATCACATAAATTACATCTTTAGCATACATTTTAAACTTTATTTTTATGACTGAACGATTTTTAAAACATCACAATAGAACAGTTTCTACTCCCTATTAGGACTCAGGGGTCTGAAACCGCCACTTTCAAAGTAAAGTCCATAAATATTTAATTAAAGTCAGGGTTGGTCATTTCCTCCAGATTCACTTTTTAAGATTTTGGTGTAAATTGTCTTTAGGTCCTGACAGAAATTAATAACTCATGTTCTCTGAAAAAGAAAATGAGAGAAAAGAAAATCCATCATCTGTATCAGTTTGTAAGTCTGTAAAAACTTTGACCAATGTCTGCCACGAGGTACCAATCTGATGAACCAATCAGACGCCTCCCTGTCTCCCTGCTCGCTCTCTACCCCTCACATGAACGAGCTCACACTCAAAGCTCGTCACCGATGACTTTAGGAGTTTGTACTGTGAGTTTACTTACCGCTGAATGAGACATGAGACGACGTAGTTTCTACACAATGCAAGAGATGAGCTGAGGTCCACTTCTGGAGCGACGGCGCTCGTGCATGTAAGTGAGGGGGCGTGGCTTTAGATGGAGCACAGAGGGGAGGGGGTGCAGACGGAGCACTGAGGGAATACTGAACTGACTTGATATCGTTGTAAATGAGGCTTGTCCCCTCAATGATCTCTCAGGTATAAATTGATTGTTGTATATTTTAAAAATGTCATCACTCATTTTCTTAATCTTTTAAAGATTTAATAGTTTGTGGCCCCTTTCACCTTCACCCGGTCCAATAATAAACAAAATGCTCTTATTATCAGTCGCTCAGAAGATGCTACATTTATTTATGTATTACTGTTTATAATTCAGGCCTTTCCTTCGTCTCCAGGTCACATGACGGTGGTCAACGACCCGCTGAGGACGGTGTCGGTGTTGGAGCCGGGCGGTCCGGGCGGCTGCGGGATGAATCAGAGAGCCACCGTGGAGGAAACGGCGGCGGCTGCAGGATGTCTGTACGCTCAGAACGGGGGCTTCTTCAACACAAAAACAAGCGAGTGTCACGGGAACCTGGTGAGCGACGGCAGGCTGGTGCAGGACAGCGGCGGGATTCAGAATGCTCAGTTTGGGATCAGGGAGGACGGCACCCTGGTGTTCGGGTAAGAGACGATAAACCACAGATACATTTACTACGAGATGTGTTTATGAAGCTCAGTCAGAAACAACAAATCTGACTATTCTAGAGATTGTTTCACAACGTGCGGCCGTAGATTTGAAGCTTAAGAAATTCCTGAAGGTGCAGCACGACTTCAGGAATCACTGAAGCAAAATGATGTCAACACCTTTCTTTTTTTGATAAAGCTCTTGCCACCATTCATCACCAGTTATCACCAGTCTTGCGACATATCTTCACCTAAAGTTGCAGATGGATTCTCTCTTTTTTTAAGCTTCAAGGCAACATCCAGCGAGAGCAAAGTCCGACGAGCCGATTATTTCTGTCTCTCACAGCGTGCATTGCTCTCTGAGATAAAGATCATAAAACTCACACAGATATCGACTCTTCTGAAGCTTTAATATCCGTCTGTTTACATAGTTAAAAACACACAGCTGTTGTTGAGCACACTTTGTGGATTTTTTTGACGACTCCTGGACTTGATTTCACCTCAGCAGATCGAGGCTGCAGAAAGATAACGAGCTGTTTGTGACCCGCTCAGAGTCTTAACCCAAGAGGGAGTTCCAGTTTAAGCTGTGGGTTTGGATAAAGATAGAATTACCAGGAATCTTGATTTTCTAAAATATGTATTTCCTTGTTGAAAAACACGTCTGACCTCGTCCACAGGTGAATGAGTCACTCTGACCAGGTGTAAACAAACCCAGCTGTTGCATCACACACGGGTCCAAAAGTTGACATATTCAAGAAGTGGCATGGAGCAATATTTTATGCAACAGTTTGTGTGGGTGTTGAGGGTCAAATGTCTAGGAAAAGTGAAGCTGGAACAAAATAAGGATGCATGTAGAAAAACACAAGCTGGGTGCAAACGAGGGCTGCACGATACGAGAAGAATCTGCGATAACAGGTTCAACTCAGGTTCTTTAGCTATCTGCTGTTCTCAATGTTTTATACACCATGCCCCTCCTGAATCCAAATAAATCCCCAAAACTTTTTATTTTCATCCACTTAAAGGCTTTATATGTGATTTTTTGATCCAGCAGATGTCGCCCTTGAGCACCAGCATGAAACCAAAACAACTCGCGCTGCATTGTTGTGTTAGCATGCTAATGCTAGTGATCTTTATTATGCTCGTATCTTCACACTGCATGTAAATTTACCTGAAATGAGCGTGATCTAGAAACACAGTTAAGCAGTGAGTACAGTATGTTATTCTTCTTTTCTCTAGTCCCTCAATTAAACAACTTTTATACACGAGGGGAGGAGTCAGCCGGCCGTCCTGGCGATGTAAACAAACTGAAGATAGGACTCTGAAAACATCACAGACAGTGGGACTCGGGTGTTACACCCATTGTAGACAGTCATTACTCACAGAGTTATTTTCAGAGGATATACTTGATTTATATTACATTTAAGTGTGAAGAGTGAAGACTTTAACTGACACTAGAGAAATCCAAAGGTAGCAATAGCTCGCTGCAGCTTCAGCTAACTGAATCAAAATGGTTTTAAAGCATCAACATTATACGCAGGCCTCCATCTAATAGGAGCAATGTACATATGCTGAGGGAGGAAGCACGGCTGTGTGTTTATGGAAAAGTGTCATCTAGCTAGAACGATAAAATTGAGATAATAAATTGCACAGCTCTGATAGAAACCTGTCAAATCGGACTTTTCAGGACACGGCCTCAAAAAACAAATCTCCAAACGGCCTGTTTGAGCACACATTTTCTGAAAAGTGGAGCAGGCAAAAGACGGAGAGGATGGACTAGGGACACATATTAGAGTTAGAGGAACATAGTGAAGTGGGTTTAGCATCATATATGACCTTTAAATTCATCATCATATTGATCCAAAAACAGTTTCCATAAGAGGGTCATACTTTCTGATAAGGCAGAGATCTCTCAGGTCATTTATGACGAGGTGAGTGATAACGGAGCCACTGTCCTCATGAAGAAGTCGTGCAGAGGTCTTAATGTCACACAAGGACGCTCATTTTAACCTGCAGGTGAGCTCGAAGAAAAACATTCAAATACAAAAACAACTTTTACAAACTTAAACAAATTCAAATGTAAAAATCCCCCATCAGTGATTCCACCAGCTGGTTTCACACTCTCATACTGTAGCTGTGTTTAAATATAAAACACTTTTTGGCTGCTAATTTAAGGGGTTAGATAATTTAAGGTAAGTTGATCCCTTTCCCTAGAAGTAGAGGAAACAGTAGAGCGGTAAAAATAAGCTCAGAGTGCAGCGCCGTGACGGTTGTGTAACTGAACAGTGTGACACCAGGCCAGAAGCCAACACATCATGTTTGGAGTTTAAAGTTGAGTTCAGACTGAGAGACACGAAGCTGCAGAGACGTGCTGAAGACGTTCTGGTTTTCATGAGCTGTGTCTGCTGGGTCACAAGAAAAACAGTCCTCGAAAAATTGTCAACTAACCCTTCAGCAAAATAAATGTTCGACTAAGTGATCGAGTTTGTTTCTGTGGTTTCTCCTTCTGTGAAAGGAAGGTGTCTTTCCTTCGAGGCCTTGTTGTTTCTTAGCTCCAGTCAGTGAGATGTGTAGAGAGGTAGATGATAAAGGTATCTTACTATCTGATCATTAAGGAAACATGTTGAAGTGCTGGCTTCTCTGACAACAATGCAGCAGCCAGTATGTCCTCCTTCTAACTTTAGATTCTGCTCCTGAATGCTCTGGATTTGTTTGGACCAGAGAAGGTAGGCGGTTTTAAGACACCCCCCCACATGGCCGTTTTGGACGCCCCTCGGTTTGTCAGATATGAGAGCAGTTATCAGGTCAACAGGTGTTGCAGCGATGGAAGCGGGCAAGAGAAGTGGTTCAGATAGAAGTGATTGTACTCGACCTAAAAAGCCTCTGCATGTTTCTAATAAGCTCCACGAGCAGAAACGTGCTCAAACTAGGATCAATATTGGAGATGCTTTTGAAAAATAAAGAGAGGTTAGAACACAGAAAGGTTGTAAATTATTCTTGAATTCGGCTCATGTTGCTGTGAGGTTTTCATCCTCATCACTCACATGTGTTTGTCTTTTGTCTCTTCTCTGCACTTAAGTCTCCTCACGATCACACCTCTCACCCTGTGTCTTATTTATTTATCTATCACCCCTCCTCCTCCTTCTCCTCCCAGTTATTAGTTACAGCTCTTAGACGATCAATAGACCTGTGATGACGTGTTGATGACTCACCTGCAGTGTGAACAAACTGTTCATCTCTCCACCTGCAGAACAAACACTCTGTTCCGTCTGATTAAGATCGAGTTTCAGACAACAGCACAGGTCCAAGTGTTTGATAAGCAGAGTGTAGATCTAGATCAGGATTGTAAACTGTTATACAAATATCCAGCTGGAGGAACTAAGGCTGTAACGATTCCCTCAGGATTTATTTTACAAAATGAGACAAATTATGACTGAAAGTTTTCCTTTAGGGGCTCAAACCCGCTTGTTAGTGTGCTTTGACCTTTTAATGTTTATTTTCTCTCAACAAGGGGAGGTGATTGGAGCTTCTTGTTGTGGTGTGAATTAAATGCTGCATCATGTTGGTTGTGTTATTTGTGTAACTCTCTGTCTTCTTGCAATATTTGCACACAGTTTTTGTCTGTCTTTTTTGTTTCGTCTGTTATCTTCTCACCTCTTTCATTTTCTGTCTTGGTGAAGCCAAAATGCTTCCTCACCTCTGATTTGAAAGACAGTGGTGCGTCCTCGATTTCTAAATCCTGCTCTGCAGCTGCTGACATTCACCATGTTACTGAGATTTATTTATCAGGATTCATCTTTACATCCCCTAATAAGATCTGTTGATGTTCTGACGGTTTCCTTCTCAGGTTTCTGTCCCAGGAAGAGGTTTTGGACCAGTCCAACCCGTTTGTTCAGCTGATCAGCGGCGTGGTGTGGCTGCTGAGGAACGGAGAGGTTTACATCAACCAGAGTCTGCAGGCCGAGTGTGACAAAACACAGGAGACGGGTACGTACTGCACATTCAGAGGAGACAGTGAGCAGCGTAGAGAGAGAGGAAGAAGGGTTTGTTGACAAGAAAAACATGCTGCAGGAGAAATGAGAATCAGGTTCAATAGGAGAGAAAAGAAGTCATGAGAGCAATGCCGGCTGGTCGGGACGCAGAGGTGAAAGAGAGAGGAACCAGAGGAAGTAGAGCTGGTCATCTGCAACAAATCGCCCGTTAATCGACGGCTAGATTGAATAAATATCAAAATAGAAAATACTTTGCACATCCATTTCATAAGTCAGGTTCATAGGAGAGCAATGTGTCCATCAAAAACGTAAAGGAAAACTCTCTTACATTGTCTTAGCCTGCAACCAAACATTTATTGGCAACGTTTCGGCAGCAACCTCAAGTCTTGAAAAATTAAGCCGATGCAGAAGTGTAAAATCCTGCAGTTCCTGGAGTGTCCACTAGAGGCTGGCTGCAGAAGCACAGGAAGTCACATACACACCCATTCTAAAAAGCCTGTTTTTACAGCAGAGATGAACATGTTTACAGCCTGGTTCAAAAAACCAAATAGGTGTGATTAGCTCATGTCTCGATGGACACACACTGTACGGGGGGTGAATGTTTTGATGACTCATCAGTTTTGATTTGATGAAGGATAAGAGTTATTCACAATAAGGCGTGTAGCTGACCTGATTGACAGGTGGGCGCGGTGTAACGGTTTGTCAGGAGGTTTAAAACCCGCCTCAGCTCCAGCTCTCAGCCTGTCGTTAGGTTGACTGAAAGTTAGACTGAGACAGCATTTCCAACATGGCGGCTGGGTTTTACAGTCTATGGTATAACCCCGCCCTCCCAATCAGTGTCATTACACCTTGTGTTGTTGTCGGCTTTTTGAGGTGAAAGTAACGAGTAATGAGCGCTAATAAATGTCTGAAAAGTCGCTCGTTATTGCAAACAGTGGAGTTACAGTAAAGCGTGGCTTAGTGTTTTGTTTTTCAATACTATCGATAACTAAAAGAACAGAGGCTATGAAAAGTATCAACCGTTTTGACAACCGAGCCGTTTGTCGGGTTTGTTCAGGACAGGCGTTTCCATGGTAACGGACAGATAACTCTGGTCTCGGTATCAGCAGCTGTTCAGACCTTTATCGAGGTTTTCTTTGAACTTCAGCTCATCCGACTTGAGTGACATTATCTCACCGCTCCCTCTCTCTCTCTCCTTAACGCCCTCAGTTAACCCCGAGCTCATCCAGAAGAGTGAGACACAGAAACTAGATCGTCTTTTTAGTCCAGCAGTAATCAAGTGTCACTTTATCTGCCGTGTTTGCATAACACAGACGCTCGCCTGCGACCTTAAGTGACTCCCAAACAAAGCGACACAACAGGTCGCTGCCATGTGTGTGAGGAGGAACTATGACAACTATGTGGAGCAGCCCGGGGTTTACGTCAGGTCACGCCTTCATCTTGACACAAATACCACAGAAATAAAAGAAACACACACACACACACACACACACACACACACACACACACACACACACACACACACACACACACACGGTAATACAGCAGGAGAAAACTCTCCTCAGAACTGATCTGTCTCCATTTACTGAAAGGTGACCTCCGCTTTGAATCAACTCATGAATGTGTTATGAAACTCTGCAGGCGGTCTGCCCGTTCATCCAGCTCCTAATCGATCTATTTATTTCTGATATTTCTACAATTCTACAATTCACTTAGCAGACTCTTTTATCCAAAGCGACGTACATCAGAGAGTAAGTACAACACAAGCAAGGATCTAGAAAAAAGGGAACAATGTCAGTAAGAGCAAACGATCAGCTTTGAGTCTGATTGGACACACAGGTGCTGACAGGAAGTGACCAGAGGCAAAGCACAACATTGAGGGCAGTTCTTGAGAGCTCTAATCAGTATAGAAACCATCTTATAAGTCGTCGTTATCAAACAAAAACCATCGTCATTACCATCATCATCATCAATAATATGGAGACCATCATCATTAAGTTAGTAGGTATTCATGAAAGAGCTGGGTCTTTAGCTTTTTCTTAAAGGTGCAGAGGGACTCTGCAGATCACACGATGGTTTTTGTTTGATAACGACGACTTATAAGATGGTTTCTATACTGATTAGAGCTCTCAAGAACTGCCCTCAATGTTGTGCTTTGCCTCTGGTCACTTCCTGTCAGCACCTGTGTGTCCAATCAGACTCAAAGCTGATCGTTTGCTCTTACTGACATTGTTCCCTTTTTTCTAGATCCTTGCTTGTGTTGTTCTTCCTCTCTGATGTACGTCGCTTTGGATAAAAGAGTCTGCTAAGTGAATTGTAGAATGTTTATTGTTGCCGTGGAAACACCAGATGTTTCGTCAAAGACTGCTGCATAAGGAAGCTTGAGCTGCTCCTGAAAGCTGTCGTTGTAAACATATTCTCTTCCTCATGGTCGGTTTCGCCCGGTCGTCATGACTACAGTCAACTTGGAGTTCGTTTTCATCTTGGGGGTAGAAGAGAGAATCACTCCCATGATTCCCTGCCAGCCTCGACATCGTCTTTTTGTCATTGTTTTGATTGAGAGCCCCCTGGTGGTGGAATTTACATACTGTGCGTTTATATCTCTTCTATCATAAAGGGCGTTGGTAGCCCTAGTGGTTAGTGTGGTCGCCCCATGTACGGAAGCTGTAGTCCTCCAAGCGGGGGGCTGGGGTTTGAATCCGCCCTGTGACTCCTCTCCAGCATGTCGTTCCCCACTCGCTCTCTCTCTCTCTCTCTCTCTCTTTATCTCTCCCTGTCACTCTCTCTCTTTCTTTCTCTCTTTCTCTCTCTCTGTCTCTCCCTCTCTCTTTCTCTCTCTCTTTCTCTGTCTCTCTCTCTGTCTCTCTCTCTGTCACTCTCTCTTTATCTCTCCCTCTCTCTCTCTCTTTATCTCTCCCTCTCACTCTCTGTCTCTCCCTCTTTCTCTCTCTTTCTCTCTCTCTCTCTCTGTCTCTCTCTCTCTCTTTATCTCTCCTTCTCTCTCTTTCTCCCTCTCTCTCTCTTTATCTCTCCTTCTCTCTCTTTCTCCCTCTCTCTCTCTCTTTATCTCTCTCTCTCCCTCTCCCTATCGCTCTCTCTCTAGATTAAATCACAAATATATATTTTTATTTTCTTTCACAGGATTCTTCCGTAAATTTGCGGACGTGGTGTCGGCGAGGACGGTGGTGGGTCACGACGCAGAGGGCAGGCTGATTCTGTTTCAGATCGACGGTCAGACGGGAATAAGAGGGTGAGGAACATAAAACTCTGACGGGCTTTTATCCAGAGCAACTGGCTCATGTTCTCCACTACAGTAAGTATCTGCTGAACCAGGCGAGTGAAATAGGAGACACATATTTTATGAACGGCCGGGTTAAGTGGATGAACGAGTCGGCCTCCGTCTGGGGACTGAAGAGAGGGCAGACACAGATGTGCATGTCAGAAAACAGATGATAAGTTATTCCATTAAAGTGACTCACAAGAAGTTAGAGGAGTAAATGTGCTCGCCTGATTTTTTTGTAAGGAACCACAACAGAGCCAAAAACAGAAAACAAGCTCTTTATCCCAGAACTGTTGTAGCCCCTCCCCCAGGTGGGTGACACTCCCACAGCTAGGTGTTTGTTCTGCCCTCTGAGTCTGCCTTCTCACCGTAAACAACAGGACATGGAGCGAGGCTTCTATTTTTGCTGGATGCCGAAGCACGGCAATTTACCTCAGAGCAGATCCAAAACACTGAGAGAGTGACGGCCAAACTGCCAAACTACAATCTGACTCTACAATCAACGCTTACTTTTCATACCTGAACACTTTACTGCCGACACCCAGAGAGTATTTTAGTCCAAAACCAAAAGTCTAAAGATCAACATCCCTGTCTTCAGAGCCAGCAATTTAAACGTTTAAACAATCATCTCACTCTTGAAGACAAAGGTTTATCTCTTTCTGTAATGCTGTCACACATTTAGAGTAAACACCTGAGCCTGTCACGGATAACAACAGCATCCTTTAGTGGACACACTTTCATCTGGAGCACATGAAAAAATACCAGAATAGTCCTTTAAAGGTCATATTTTGTAAAATCCATGTTCCTCTAACTCTAATATGTGTCTCTAGTCTGTCTACAAACCCCCCAATGATGAGAAAAGTCCATCCTCTCCATCTTTTTCCTGCTCCACTTTTCAGAAAATGTGTGCTCAAACAGGCCGTTTGGAGATTTTCCCTTCATGACATCACAAAGGGCAGTAGCCCCTCCCCCAGGTGGGGGACACTCCCACAGCTAGGTGTTTGTTCTGCCCTCTGAGTCTGCCTTCTCACCGTAAACAATAGGACATGGAGCGAGAAAGACCAGAGTACACCCAAGCCCTTCCAGAGAGGGGGCGTGGTCAGACACAGCTCATTTGCATATTTAAAGGTACAGACACAGAAACAGCCTGTTCTGAGCAGGGCTGAAATAGAAGGGTTTATAGACATGATCAAATACAGGATCAGAGTGGATTTAGAACAAGACACTTCACACACATGTTTTGAGGAGCTCTGAGACTTATTTACACTGAAGAAGAGGAGGAGGATATGTCCCTTTAAATATGTGTCTGTCCTTTTACAGTAAAGGAGAATTTAATGCATGCGTTGATATTTGAGATGTATGGAGGCTAATGCATCTTCATTAGTGTTATTGAGAAGAACGATGCAGGTCGACTTGAAGAAGAAAAAACAAAAGATGGAGAGAGTAAAAATAACCTGATTGTATAGGTGATAAATGGGCAGTAACAGGGTTACTTTACGAGATGAACTAACGCTAACGGCCTCACGTCTCCTCAGCCCATCGATCGTATTGATCCAATCCCCCACCCCCCTGCAGTGACCCGTCAGACCTGCAGCAGCTCTTGAGATTGATGTGTTTGTGTTAATGATCCGGCTTTGAAAGCACAACAAGCTGACATGTGTGTGCATGTACGCTGTGCTGTGTTTATCTCTGCTGCTCAATATCAGACGAGCACAACTCAGACCTGACCAAGACCTCCCACTCACATGCTGACCCTCTGGAGAATATGATGCACTGTGAGAGGACCGCCACACATGCTTTTATAGATCCAAGTCTAAGACTGAAGAATAGAATTAAAGTTCAGCCCCTAACAGCATGAACGACATCAGCCAAGCTCGAGGAAGTTAGCAATCTTGCATTTTAATATATGCACCTAAATCCATTTTTACCATTACATTAAAGAGGACATATTATCCCCCTCCTCCACCTTTTCAAACAGTCCCCTCCTCCACCTTTTCAAACAGTCCCCCTGTGGTCTAAATGAAACATCTGTGCTGTGCTTTGGTCAAAATATAACATGAATCAAGCACCAGAGGAGGTTTGTGACCCTGTATAAACCAGCTCTCTCAGAACGCTCCGTTTTGGTGTGTGTGTCTCTTTAAATGTAATGACCCCCCCCCCCCCCCCGAGTTTTCCCCGTAGACATCACTCCTCTGTAGAGAGAATAAAAATGGTGGACCTGCGCAAAAGTTTTGTTCTAGTCTGGGGGTGGAGTCCATGGGTGGAGATACCAGGGGAGGGGATTTTTTTATTTACCAGAATCCCACTGTGACATCACAAGGAGAGCACATTTGAAACAGAGCATTTTTCTCTGTGTTGTAAGACTTATGCAGACCACAAACAAAGGACTGGATGGATTTATTTCACATGTTGTGGGTCAGTAGACTCTCAGGTTACCCAGATAGATGTTCAGAAACACTGTACAAGAGGATTTTTCATAATATGTCTCCTTTAAAATCTACATCAATTATCACAGACACTACACTGAATCCCACCAACAAGGACCAACAATCATTTTGTAGTCTCAGTGTTTCTTTTCATCACAGTCTGTAATAAATGTCCTTTAATCGTGTGTCTCTGTGCAGAATGAGCCTGTGGGAGGTTGCTGACACTCTGAAGCAGTATGGCATCATAAACGCCATAAACCTGGACGGAGGCGGGTCCTCCACCTATGTGGTTGATGGCAGATTAGCCAGCTACCCGTCTGATCACTGGTGAGACAATTTAACCAAGAGGAATAAAGTCCTTTCTTTACTTCTCAAAAGGCGTTCTCTGGACTTTTTGGTGTCTTTATTATTTTGTCACATCTCCAGTATACCAGACGGCAGGTGGCGCTGTGGTCGTCGCGTCTCCACCATCCTGTGCGTTCACCAGCGGCGCTGCAATCCGGCAAACTGCAGCGGGCACGGGGAGTGTGTGGACGGACGCTGTCGGTGTCAGCAGGGCTGGCAGGGAGACGCCTGTGACTCTTTAGTGTGTCAGCAGGCGGACTGTGAACCCCACGGTGTCTGCACGGCCGGTGAGTTTGGAGGTGGAGAATCAGAGGTCTTCATTTAGAAACATCACTCCCCCCTCCTGTTGGCGCGAGCTGAATTCTCCGGAGAATATCCTGCTGCATTCTCAAATCAGCCCCCCTCACTGCAGAAAAAATACTAGGGTTCTGGCAGAGCGAAAAATGTGTCTGTTTGCGTTCACACATGCAGCTCCTCCTGCAAATATCAGGAGTTTTTCTGGAGATTTCTGCAAGTGTGAAAACGGCATTAAAACACACTCAACCTTCATAAAGGGAAGAATTATTGCATAACTGTTGTTTCACTAAGAATGAATCCCGACCGCGAATTACTCCAGAAAACTGTGTATCATTCTCGCTCTACTGCTCCATCTTAAGGTCATATTCACATATCATACAGCGCTGATCATATTCAGACGCAAAGATGTTTAGCATCTAAATCTGCACAGAGCTGCTCTCTCATGCTTTATGTTTTTGTTTTTCTGTGTTTCAGGCGGTTGTGTCTGTGATGCTGGATGGAGAGGAAAGAACTGCAGCCAAGGTAACTCCAGCCGAGTTTTCTCCGAGAGGTCAGGTTCAGTACGGTTCTGTTCCCCTGTCCAAAGTTGGGAATGGTACCAAAGTATTCGATCTGTACTGTCCTAGTTCGCCAAGCGCACCACACCGAGCCTGAAGGGTGGAGATAGAAACACTGCAGTCCGCTGATTGGTCGAAATAACCTTCATTTTGTGTATGACAGCGGTAATAAAGGACAAACACAAAACTCGCCATGTTTAAATATCCCGTAGATTTCAAGACTGTTTTTTTTTGTTTTTTTTTTGAGACTAATGTCAGCACGTAGCTCCGCCCCATGGACGACCTCGGAGGTGCTGACCTTTAGCTGGACGCCCTCCCTCGTTACCCTTTTTTTTACTGTGTCACGTTCTTCTTCTTTGTTGAATTTATTGGCGGGCTACACTGCGTCCCGCTTAACGTAGCTATCGGCATCAGGCTTTCACTCTGCTTACCCCACACACACACACACACACACACACACACCGGCCAAAACGTTAGCATTTAGCGTTGTCATTTTGGCTATCTCATCGTTAGCGTCTACCTTTGAAGTCCGCGTTGTCGTAACTTTGATTTCTCCTCCTGTCCGAAGAGTGCCTCCCCGGTTTCTATGGTGACGGCTGCAATAAAACCTGCACCTGTATCAACGGTGGTTCCTGCGACCCCGTCCGTGGACGCTGCGCCTGCCTCTCTGGTTTCCACGGCAGCACCTGTGAACGAGGTAGAGCCGCTTCCCACGCTACAACCAATGACAACCAATCGTATCGAGTTCGTCTTTATTCAGACAATGTGAGGTGTAGTGTGATGAAGACCTCGCCGTTTCATCTCGTTAACTTTGTCTCTTCTTCTCCGTCAGTGTGTCCTCTGGGGTTCTTCGGCCCGTCCTGCTCTCTGGAGTGTCGCTGTGAAAATCAGTGTCCATGTGACCCTCAGACAGGAAGCTGTAACGCCACACTGCCAGGAGAGACCAACAACACCTTACAGAGAGGTACACACACACACACACACACACACACACACACACACACACACACACACACACAACCTATTCAGAGACGCCTTCTGTTAAAGGAAGAATGTGCAACATGTTCCACATAAATAAATCATAAAGTCTGTCCTGTGTAAATGTGTCTCTGAGTCATGACTGTCTACAATGAGGGAGAAGCTCGAGTCCCGCTGGCTGTGTTGTTGTCAGAGCCGTGTTTACATGGACGGGACGGCCGGCTCCTCCCCTTGTGTATAAAAGCTGTTTTAGTCAAGAACTAGAGAGAAGAAGAAGAACATACTCACTGATTATTTGGATGTTAGTAAGAGTTTTTAGATCACGCTCATTCTGTGTCAGTTTACATGAAATGTGAAGCTACGAGCTAACTGAAGAGCGCTAACATTAGCATGCTAACACAACAATGTGAAGCTACGAGCTAACTAAAGAGCGCTAACATTAGCATGCTAACACAACAATGCAGCTCAAGGCAAGGACAATTTTGTCCGCCGCTTGACGTCCTTGTTTGAACGTGAGTAGAGGAGAGCTTGAGGTGTGTCTCTGGAGGAGAGCGGAGGCTTCAGTATGGAGGAGGCGTGGCCTAACAGCAGTTTGTTTTGGTTTCATGCTGGAGCTCAAGGGCGACATCTACTGGATCAAAAAGTCACACATTCTTCCTTTGAGGGCAGTTATGGCTTGGTTGAGCCTGGTAGAATTCCTTCTGTAACCAGCAGATCCTCTGAAAGCCAGAAAGTATTTGAGATTCTTCTGGTCCTGTGCTTACTTGTGTATTTTCTCCGATGCCATTATGTTTGAACTGAAAAAAACTGAACCGTCTTTCTAAATGTTTCATCCGCTCTGTAATCAGATGACTGAATGCTCCTCAGGTTGTTATAATGTTACAGATCTTTTATTCTTTTATTTGACTAACTGTCTTTTTATTGTGTTTTTATCCACTCGGGTTGATCACTTATCAGCGTCTTTAACTTGAGTATCTCCTCTTTGGTCATATTCTTTATTTTAGCACTTTTCCTAGTACAAGCTGCGTCAAACCAAATGACCAAAGAGCGATTAGTAAAGTAGTCTGAATTGAACTGAGTGCTCTGTACCGTCGCCCAGAGAGCAGAGGAGTAAGATGCTGATTCAGTGGGTGTGTGTGTGACGTCCTCTTCTTTTGTTGTTGAAATGCGTTTGATGACGTTTATGTTGTTCATGCTGCGAGGTTGGGTGTGTAGAGGCCAATTATTTCTGCAGCCGCGTGTAAGTTTGACCCGGTTTCTGTGGCGGTGAGCACGTTAAAAAAGGAGATCAGAGGACGGGCTGAATGATGCAGGAGGAGGAGGAGGAGGAGGAGGAGGAGGAGGAGGAGGAGGTGAGATGCAACATTAGCTGTTTTCACATCTGCACTACTGTAAATATCTAGATAATTTCAGGAGGACTGCTCTGGATATTCTCCTGACCTGGTTGTTCACACATGCACCTCACAGGGGGAGACTATCCCTGTCAGGCAGGAGGGGGGTCGGGGGGGTCTCCTGAGGAATGCAGCAAAACACCGGCGGTTAGCTTGTGCTAGCGTGCAGTAGCTTGCAGTAGCTTGCAGTAAACGTACACACACAACGCGTTCCATTTACCTCAGAACTCGGTGGTGAGAATTGGGAATGACGTCACACCCGAGTAAACTGTGTTCCAGTTGCAAGTCGGAAAAGCAACATGGACGCCTCCAGGAGTACCTTTGTTACCAGACGATAACAACACACTATGTGATAGTTTCTGACTGAAAATAACATGAAAACACCTCCACAGAGAGAACTTGCACGATACCATCGGTCTGACTGATTTAATTACAGAAAAAGACGACTAAGCTGCTAATAAACTCAACAGTTACATCTTAAAGAGGTCATATTCTGCCCTTTTTGGGGTTCGTATATTTAATCTATGTAGCTACTAAAGTATGTTCACAATAGCTAAAGTTTTTATAAAGTGTCTGTTTTCATGAACTGCCGCTCCACGCACCGACGTGTGCCAAGTCTGATCTGATTGGTCGGCCTGTCTGCTCTGCCGTAATTGGTCAGTTGCTCAGCACGGTTCTCGGAAATGTCCCGCCTCTTTTACCATATTGGGAATGCAGCCACTTTGGCTCCGAGGGGAGCATAAACATTAGCACCTTAGCACTACTGTGCTACCGCATGCTACGGCATATCGTGGGCGTGCTACAGAAGTTAACGGGCGTGCAACATGAGCTGCAGGGCTTACCACAACGAGCCAATGGGCTTAGATCAGTGATCACACAATGACAATCACGTCGGACTTACACATTTTTATCGAGGGGGGCTAGAACCGAGCGTTACATGCAGCTAATGCTACAGCTAACAGGAGGACGTAGGTGAAGCCGCGTTTCTGCAGACTTTGAATTTTTGCACATAGATGTGCCTAAACATGTACAGGACACTTGGAAAACACACTAAAGAGCATATAAAACCAGAATATGAATATAATATATATATTTTATTGATCCCCACAAGGGGAAATTTCAGTTTTTACACTCTGTAGTCATGAACACACACATGCACACAAACAGGATCGTATGAACATGCACTAATGGAGAGATGTCAGAGTGACGGGGCGGCCCACAGTGGGCGCTCCTGAGCTGATGGTGGGGAGGGGGTTTGGTGCCTTGCTCAGGGGCACCGTGGCAGTGCTCAGGAGGTGATCTGACACCTCTCCAGCTACCAGACCAACTTCAATGCTTGGTCCGCACCGGGACTTGAGCCGG